>NW_020799433.1:36806-40076 GCF_003259725.1 Athene cunicularia | reverse complement strand
TTTTGTGAGAACCCCCCAAATTCCTTTAGGGCTCCTGGCCAAGCTCAAGAGCTCCAACGAACCCCAAAACTATGTGGCTCAAGGCAGGAGCCCCAGGGCGCTCTGGAAGGCAGCAGAGCCCTTTGCAGGCTTCGGCAAAGCCCAGCGAAAGCCCTGGGGCCAAACTGTGTGAAAAGCTCGTGGTGGAGCAAAGGTGGAACCTCCCGGGTTCTGCGGTCACCGGCTGAGGACACCGAGATCTGCGTGCCTCTTGGCTTTCACAGAACCCCAGCACCATTCCGGCTGGAAAAGCCCCTCGGGGTCACCGAGTCCAACCCTCAGCCCGACTTTACAAAGCTCTCCCCTACCCCACATCCCCCAACAGCTCATCCCACCGGCCCTGAACCCCCCCCAGGGATGGGGACTCCCCCTCTCCGCTCTCCGACCACTCTTTGGTGAAACATTTTCTCCTCCTGCCCAGCCTGACCCTCCCCTGGGGCAGTTTCCAGCCGTTCCCTCTTGTCCTGTCCCTGATCCCCTGGGAGCAGAGCCCAGCCCCGGCCTCTCCACAACGTCCTGTCAGGAGCCGCAGAGAGGGATGAGGGCTCCCCTCAGCCTCCTCCTCCTCACACTGCACACTCCCAGCCCCTTCCCTGGCTCCTCACAGGATTTATTCTCCAGCCCTTCCCCAGCCTCGTTGCCCTCCTCTGCCCTCGCTCCAGCCCCCCCAGATCTCTCTGGGATTGAGGTGCCCAAACCTGGACCCAACCCTCCAGGTGTGGCCTCACCAGTGCCGAGCCCAGGGGGACTGTCACCTCCCTGCTCCTGCTGGCCACACCAGTGCTGACCCAAGCCAGGATGCCGTTGGCTTTCTTGGCCCCCGGACACACTGCCGGCTCCTGTTCAGCTGCTGGTCAGTGAGAACCCCCAGACCCTTCTCTCCCAGACTCTCCCTGCTGCACGGCTCGGGGCAGGCTGGTAAATAACTTCGTGCAGTGTCTCTAATCGAAGTGGCGAGCCCTGCCCAGGAAGCCTCAAAATCACAGAATCCCGGAAACATCTCGGTTGGAAAAGGCCTTGAAGATCCTCCAGTCCAACCCCAAACCTCACGCTGACCGTTCTCAAGCGTCCTGGTGTGGGCGCAGGATGAGGAGAGCAGAGCAGAGGTGAGGAAAGGTGCAAAGAGCCCGCGGGTCACCAGCGCATCGCTCACCTGCGGCTCAGCCGCTCGCCTCGGGCCCGCTGGCTCATTATCCATAACCCCCCCCCGGTCCCTCTCGCCCATGCCCCCCCGCTCCTCTATCACCCCATCGCCCTCCTCCACCCTCTTCACCTTCCCCTCTCTCGGACCCTCTGTGCTGCTCCCTGTCTCGACTGTTGGTTGTTTCATCTCTCTGCCTCGATCTCTGTTCCTGTCTTTTCCCACGCTCCACCTCTCCGTCCTTCTCTCTTGTTGCTCTTGTTGGTTCCAGGCCAGCACCCTGTGCCCTGTCCCTGTCCCTTCCGCAGGCGTCTCCTGCTCTCTGGCTCCCTGTCCCTCACCTGCTCCCTCTGGCCTGCTCCCCATCGCTGCCTTGGCGTCCTTTCTCCCCCTCTCTGCCTCGCTCCCGTCCCTCTCCTCGTCTCTCGGTTTCCTTCTCCATCACCACCTCGCTGCCTGTCCCTTTTCTCTTCTCTCTGTCCTCCAGCCTCTCCCGAACGTTTTGCCTGGAGAGCTCCATACCACTCCCTGTCCCGTTGTCTTTGAACTTCTGACCCTTTTTTGCCCACCCAGCCCTTTTCTGTCTCCCACCCCTTTTTACACTCCACAATTTTCTGCCCTTTACTTGCCCTCTGGCCTCGCACCTGTAGAAGAATTTAAAATATAATCTCTGGCATATTTGAAATAAATTTTAAGCCCTAGTGAAACGTGTCCAGGACTGAGCTATACTGTAATATCACCAAGGCAACCGCAACGCTGCTCAACAGGCCTGAGAAGCATTCTTGGTCTGCTGCTTGTAAAGTCCCGGCCCAAGGCTGGTTTAAAACCCCATCAAGCTGATCCTATAGAGACGGGTTTAACAAAATTAATTGACTGAACACAGGGGGTTTGCTAGATTAGGAGAGTTTAGTATCTAGAAACTGCTCGCTCTACCGAAGCTTTTAATAGAACGTCTTGAGGTCTTAGAATTGTGCGAGGTGAAAACTAGTGGAAGAAAGATGAAGAAGATGATGACCCGAAAGATGACCTTGAAATCAGTTTCAACAAGGATTGGAACCAGAAGAGAAGAATTAGGCTGAGACTGGGGGTTGTAGTTTCAATAAATGATGAGAATCAAGAACTGAAAGGATGAGTGGAAACTCATGGAGACTTTGGGCTTAGGCGATGGATTTAGGAATAGTGTATAAACTGTGTGAGGCCTTCGGACAACCTTGGGGGCCCAGCGGTGAGGGGAGCCCATTGCCCTTGCCGTGGTTAACCTTGGGACCCGCCACCCTTGGGGCAGTTAAAGCCAGGCCCAACACCCTTTGGGCACATCACCCTGGGGGCTGTGAACCCCGGGGGGGCCCATCGCTTTTTACTTCAAAGGACTTTGGGATTGTGGCACCCACTGAAGTGACGACGAAACCTGTCGCCGTCCTGGGTGGCGCTCCCGCTCCACTCAGCACTGAGGAGCCCACCCGCTGGCCACTGGGTCTCAGTCCTGGGCTACCAGAGATGGAGTGACTGGGAGAGAGCCCAGTAAAGAACCGTTCAGCCTGGAGAAGGTTTGGGTGTTGGGAGTCCCGCCCAGGTGGGGCCTCAGCAGTGGCAGTGACAGGACAAGGGGCGCAGAGCACAAACCTCGACACTGAGTGACTTGGGGAGACATGTTTTTTACTGGGGGGGGTGACTGAGGCTACTTGGGGAGGTCTCTGATGGTGGAGGGAGAAAAGGCCACCTGGATGTGGCTACGGTAGCCTCCCAGGGGCTTGCCTGAGCCCCCCAGCACCCCTTTAAGGTGCCTGCTGACCCCCAGGGTCTCCCAAGGCCCCTTCTGAGCACCCCAGGACCCTATGAAGTTCCCTTAAGCTCCCCCCCTGCACCCCATGAAGGTCACTGTTGACCCCCAGGGACCCTCCTGAGCCTCCCAGCTCCCCATAAAGGGACCTTGTGCCCCCCATCGAACCTCCCAACCCCCTCCAGGACCCCACAAATGTCTCTGCTCCACCCTAGAAACCCACAGGACCTTTTCCAGAAGGAGGGGGACAGCTGGTGACACCTGGGACACGGCGGGGGCTCAGCGTCTCCCCCAGGCCAGCGCATGGAGG
>NW_020799433.1:27831-32622 GCF_003259725.1 Athene cunicularia | reverse complement strand
TGGGGCCAGTGCTGGCTGGGATCCCTTAAGGACCCCCCGGGGATTTTTGGGAGGGGGACAGGGGACAGGGGTGCTGGTCCCATGGGGATGGGGATGAGGGGTGACGGACCCCAGGGCCTCTGTGCCTGGGGGGGTGGCAGGGAGGGGGAAGGCTCAGGGGGGGCTCAAAAGGCACTGAGGGGGGGTCTGGGGGGGGCACCCAGAGGGGCATGGAGAGGGGGTGTACTCAAAGAGGGCTGGGGTACCCAAAGGGGCACAGAGGAGCTGTGGGGGGTCACCCACAGGGGGCTGGGGGGACATTCGAAGGGGCACAGAAGAACATGGGGTCACCCAAAAGGGCTGGGCAGGGCATCTGAAGGGGCGCCCAGGCACATGGGGGGCACCCAAAAGGGCCAGGGGGGCACCCAGTGGGGAGAGAGGCCCCAAAAGGATTTGGGGTGCAGAGGGACAGGGCTTAGCAGCCCTGGGGGAAGGTGGTGTGGGGAGAAAAGGAGCATTCCAAGGAAAAATGTCTCTGCCAAACATTTTCCCAGTTTTTATTTCACTGGGATGGGGCAAAAACACGGCCCTGAGCCATATTTTGGGGCGCAATCCCCCCCCAAAACTGGTATCACTTGGCTTGGGGGAGCGATATCAGCCCTGCTCTGACAACTGGGGCCTGCGCCGACCAAAACCCTCTGGGTTTTGTTGTTCAAAAATGGTAAAATTTATGTTTGGTGGTGGGCAATGAGCGGTTAAAAGATCGTCCTTAAATTTCAGAGCCCTAATTATGGAGTCCAAGGCCTCAGCTCAGGCCCCAGCCAGGCCAGAAAAGTGGCACTCCGGTTTTTTTTTTTTTTTTTTTTTTTTTTTGGCACAAATTGTGCCAAAGGAGACACAAATCTTTGATCTGTTTGGAAAAATCCTGTTGGGGTCGGGGTGGGGGACAGGTGGTTGGTATTAAACCGGGTAAATAATGAGGTTTAAAATTTCATTGTCAGTTTGGAAAGTGACAAAAACCCTGAAACAAAGAGCTTGAGGCCCCAGCCAGGACTGAGAAGAACCGCTCACAGGGTTCCTTTTCACGGCGCTGGGGATCGCGCACACATCGGCACCAGATCCCTTGGAAAAGGCAGTCTGATACTCATGGCTTCTTAGAACTCATTTGCGTAGTAAAAACAGAGTGAGGGTCTTCTCCTCCCCTCCTTAGGGGTCCCCACGGCCTTTCTCGCACTGTCCCTTTAGTGAACTTTAGGTCTCTCGTGTCCGTCTCTGGTCACGGAGTGACTTCATCCCTCCTTCAGCTCCTGTTTGTTCCAGCTCTCAGCACTTGTGACCCTGGCGTCTTCTCAGGCCCTTTGTTTTCTTGAGGATGCTGCTACCAGGGATGTACTCGGGGAGTTTTTCAGAGTGTCCCAGGTCTGTCTTATCTTCACTAGGCAAGGAGTTAAAGGTTTCAAAACATCTTACAAGCGGGTGACTGGGTAACGACCACAGAGGGCAGTGAGGAAAACGTATAAATGAAATTCCATACATTACAGTAAAATACAGGAAAAAATACAAGCTGGTAATCCACAAAAGATGTCTGACGTTAAAACTAAAAGTCCTATTTCACAGGTCTCTCTACGTTAGCAATTTCAAGTGTATTTGTAGCAGCTTCCCTTCAGGAACTTTGCCAGGAACTTCGTGAGGAACTCAGCAGGCTGCCTTGTGCGTCACTGCGATGATTCGGTCAGGAGAGACAGAAAGGCGGCCGGCGGGTACCAGTTTCCCATCTTCCTTCCAAGGCCTCTTTCTCCTCAAAGCCCTGCTGCTTCCCCGGGCCTGCGCAGGGCTGAGTGGCAGATGTCCGTTTGCCTCTTAACATGTTGAATCTCCCACAGGCGCGCGGGGCTGATGTTTCCCACGCCGGCCAGTGAAACCCGGGCTTCTCGCCTGGCCGGGGCTAGCAGCTGCTGACTGCCCTTGCTCTCGGGGGCCTCGTGGTAGTTGGGGTGCTGGGGTTGTGCGGTGCTGGGGTAATGGTTTTCCAGGGTCATCCCACAGTAGTTTTAGGGAGAGCCAGTGTTACTGGGTGCCAGGGTTATGGGGGTGTAGGCTTAGAGTGAGCTGGGGGTATGGGGTGTTAGGGTTACGGGATGGCAGGGTGTAGGTGGGATAGCATTAAGGTGTGTTATTTTTAGGGACAAAATCTGGGCTTTTTGGTCCTGGATTCCTGGGTTGCTTACGTTCTGGGGCACGGACATGCCTCCAATGGCAACAAAACATTTTGGGTAGCTGCCGGAGAGGACGCAGGACCTGTGGTGTGACGCTTGTGCCCTGGGACAGGAGGTTTGTGACCCACCCAAGCAGAGAAATGGGCTGTGTCACCAAAGGCACTCGGGGAGCCTAGGAGGTTTGGTGGGACTGTTGGGGTGACACAGGTGTGCTTGCCTGTGACCTTGGCTCACGGGTATTTTGTCTTCCTTAACCACAGCACCTTGCTGCTGAGGATTGTCCATCCACAGCCTGTTTGGAGCAGGAAATCCAGACTGTTACTCATTTTTCTCCACCCCAGAGTCTCTCCAAGTCTGGCCTGAGCCCTGGGTCCAGTACGAGGGACCAGATGGAAGGACTGGACGTCATCATGTGCGGAGAGGCAGAGGCAGTAGGAGCCGTTGGCTCACCTGGCAGGAGTCAGGCACCAAGTGTCTCTCTTGGCTCCAAGGTGACTCCTGCCAGCAGCTGCCTGCCTTGGTCAGGACCCTTAGCTTGGATGTAGTTGCTTTTGTTTGCAAGGAGCGGCTCTTTGTCCCCCGCCCTGGGCATGACCCCCCACGCATCACAAAGGGCCACCGGTGCCTCCCAGTGCGGCGCTGCGCTGGCATGGGCAGTGCTGGGGAGAGACGGGCTCTGATGGGAGCAGCACTGCCCTGGCACGGGGACATGGCCTGCCAGCCTCAGAAGGCTCTGCGGGGCCTTGCTCTTCCCCTCACTGAGCACTTCCACAGCACAGGTGTCTGCCTGGCCGCAGCACGATGGGCCAGCTGACCTCCTGCTTCTCCCGGCGCGTCCCCGCTCTGTCTCTGTAGCACCAGGCATGGCCGGTTCCCGGCAGAGCCCCGGGTCTTATGTCCACACTGTGTCTTTGCCGGGGCAGCTCTGGTGGCAGCCAGCTGGGTGTCCTCGTGTCCCAACGGCATTCCAAGCTGCTCCCGCTGTGACTGCATGGAGGTGACCTGGCGTGGGAGGACGAGGAGACACCTGCTTTTCCAAGATGCCCTTGCTCTTGCCAAGCGCAGGTAAGAGGAGAAGATGGCAGCACTCTTTCTTCCCAACTCCTGCCGCCAATACCGGCCCTCAGGTGACGCCTCACAAAGCCCTCTCACGCTTGCCTTTGGTCCAGTGTCCAAGAACGTCCCAGGGAGGTTTCCTTGGGAGGGTCAGGCGGCCAGAAACCAGGGCTGTAAGAGTCAGGGTGTCTCCCCGGCCAGGACGTTGCGGGTTTGTGCGACCAGCAACTCTGAGCCACCCTTCCCAGGGTTCTGTCTGGGTGCAGAGGCTCTCCCAGGGAGGACTGCCATAGCTGCCCCCACCGAAGGCAACCTCACCATCAGCGCCTGCTCTTCCTGGCTGCAGGTGTGGCACCAGCTTCTGGCTGCAGCACAGGGCGCGTCTCAGCGAGCTCCGGGTGCTGCGCAGCGAGAAGGCGGCGTGCGGGTGTGCAGAGGAAGAGACACCGCTGGGCCTGGGCTGCTGCTGGACCCTCATCCTCGCCTGGCCCAGCAGCTTCCGCGTGGTCACTTTTGTGTGAGTGGCGGTGATGTGTCACCCAGGCGTTGGGCTCTCCGGCCCAGTGCCTTCCCTCAGAGCCCAGCTGGCTCCTCAGGCTCGCGTCACGGGGTGGGGGGGGAAGCAGAGGCACCCCTTTGCTTGTGTTCGACTTGTGTGGAGTGCGCAACTTGACCTGGCGGGGGGAAATGGGGGTGGCAGCCGTGACAGGGATGTCCCCAAGCCCCTCCCCCAGCTTCGTTAGGGCTAATGAAGCGCCCCACACCCTGTCTGGTTGTCACCTGTTCCCCTGCGGTCCCCAGTGTCTTCTCGGGCCACCCCGGGGTCTCCCCACAGTCCCCAGTGTCCCTTTGGGTCACTCCAGGATCCCCAAAACGCTCTCTTGGACCTCCGGGATGTCCAGTATCACCCTGAGTCAGCTCAAAGTGTCCTCTGGGGTCCCCCTGGGTAACCCTCGTGTGCCCCATGATCTCCCTCATCCTGAACATTCCCCTCGGGGTCCCCAGTGCCCCCCTGGGTCACCTCACGGCCCCCAACGTCCCCACCAGTCACCGCATGTCCCCAGTGTGTTGCAGGGTCTCCCAGCTCCCCCTGGGATCCCCATGTCTTGCCCTGGTGTGACCCAGTGTCCCCCTGATCCTGTGTGTTCCTTTCCAGGGTCCTCACTGTCCCTCTGAGTCCCCCTGGGGTGCCCCCATGTCCCTCTAGTGCTGCTGGATCCCCCTGGGGTCCCCCAAATCTTGCTGGGTTCCCCCTGGTCCTGCCTGATGCCCCAGGACCCCCCGGTTTCTCCCAGTCCCCCTCAGCCAGTCTCCTCCCGGTGTCCCCCTGCTGCCGCAGCTCCCCCGTGTCCCCTCAGGCCCAGCCCCGCTCCCCAGCTCTGGGCCCCCCCCAGAGGGCGCGCGATCCCCCTCCAGGCCTGTGCGCACCCACCCTGGGGCAACAGAGCCGGTTCGGCACTACCGGGCGCCGCCCTCGGTGGCCTCCCGGGTCCGATCCACCCGCCGGGGTTGTTCAAGCTCCCCCGGGCCGGGCCGGGCC
>NW_020799433.1:25475-27781 GCF_003259725.1 Athene cunicularia | reverse complement strand
GGGACCCTCTACTCGTTGAGTCCCCCCCAACCCCCTCCTTTCCCCTCCACCCCCACTTCAAGCTCTACAGGCCACTCCTAAGGCCCTGTGCATTGGGGGACTGCCCCCCCAGTGACAGCCCCCCTGTGTCCACAGGCAACCCCAGTGACAGTGACAGTACGGAGGCGGGACCGAGCACTAGAGGCACATGGAGGTAGGTGATGGGCGGGGGGCAAATGGATGGGGGCACTGCCAGGTGCTGACCCCCTCCTTGCCCCCCTCAGCCCCCCCAAGCAGCAGCTGGTGCCTTACGAGGAGGAAGAAGAAAAGGAGATGAGGGGGGACAGTGACCCCTGGATGGGCCCTACTGGGCCCTACTGGGAGGCACTGGACTGGGAAGGGGGGGCTCCCCTGAGCCCCTCTCCGGAGCGGGAGGGGCTGCTGGGGCTCAGCCCCTCCTTGCTGGCCTCGCCACCCCCCCCGGGGCCCCCTGATGAAGTGCTACGAGGTAGGTTTGCGGGGGCCGGGAGGGGGTGTGTGTGACAATGTGTCTGTGCCCCCCCAGTTCAGTGTCACCGTCCCCCCCCAGATCTCTTCGCAGACGTCTATCTCGGCCCGCAGGTAGGGACTGTCAACCCACCAGTGCCACCTCTTCTCCTCTGATGTCACCCCTCCCTGTGTCACCTCTAGGGGACACAACTGTCCCCGCAGGTCCCAGCAGTGGCATCGCAGGAGGCAGCGGCCAGTGGCAGGCCGGTGACCCCCAGGGTGGCTGTGGAGATGGGGAGGTCACCGCGCACACAAGAACAGGGTGCCTCCCCCCGCCCCAAGAAGAGGTGTATAAATGGCTTCATCATGTTCTGCCGTATCAACCGGAGAAACTACATGAGGTGGGGACACGGAGACCCTGGGGGGGACATGGGGACCCTGGAGACAACATGGGGACTCTAGGGACATGGGGACCTGAGAAGAGGGATGTGGGAACAATGTGGGTACCCAGGAGGATGGAGACCCCAGGGAGGACATGGGGACCCTGGGGACAACTTGGGGGCCCAGGAAGTTGGAGATCTCAGGGAGGAGGAGTGTGTGGGGACCCCAGGGAGGACATGGGGACCCTGGGGACAACATGGGGAGCCCAGGAGGATGAAGACCCCAGGGAGGAGGGGGGATATGGGGACCCTGGGACAACATGGGGACCCCAGGAGGATGGGGACAGCCAAGGGGCATATGAGCTCTGTGGGGGAACACGGGGACTGGCGGAGGGGTGTCCTGAGGTGGTGACATCCCCGACAATGGTGCCAGAGCCTACCCGGGAGTGGCGTCCTCTGCGGTCACGCAGGAGCTGGCGCAGCTCTGGCACAGCCTCAACCCTGATGAGCGCCACTCATACTGGTACATCCTGGTTCATACTGGGTGCCCAGATGCCTGGGTGTCCACCCCAGACACCTGGGAGTTCCCCCTTCTGGACGCTGGGGTCCCTCACAGTGTCCCCTCTGTCCCCTACAGCCAGTGGGCCCAGCGGTTCAACCATCTGAACAACCGGGTGACACAGTTGGATGGGGATGGGGAGGATGATGACATCAACCCCCCCACGCCCCTCCAGCTGCCACTGGCTGCCTGCCCTGGCACGCCTGGGGGGAGCCCTCTGCCACCTTGATGTCCCTTCCTGTCCCCATCCTGTCCCTGTCCCCACCCCTGTTCTTGTCCCCATATCCCTGTCCCTGTTCTTGTCTCCATATCCCTGTCCCCACCCCTGTTCTTGTCCCCATTCCTTCTCTGTCCTGGTCCCTGTCCCCACCCCTGTCCCCATCGCTGTCCTTGTCCCCGTTCCCGGGGGTTTTAACCACAAACTATTTATTCCCGGGGGGGGCTGGTCCTGCCCTGCAGGGGACGAGGACACTTGTGGACACCTATGGCCCCCCCAGGGCAGTGGCTGTCCCAGATGGGTGCTTGCCGAGTTGAACAATAAAATCCTTTCTGTGTCTCTGACCCTTGTCCTTCCATGTGTTTCGTGTGTGTCCCAAGTGTCCCCCCCCCATGTCCCTGGTGTCCCCAACAAGGCTGACAGCTTCATAGGAGCCTTTTATTGGGGGCGGGGGTGTCTGGACCCCCCTCAATTCTTCTTGGGCCTGAAGACCTGAGCCAACACCCACAGAGAGTAGCAGGTGCCTGCTGGGATTGGGGGGCTCAGGGACACCCTGCCCCCTGGGACCCCTCCCTGACCCCCACCCCAAGGGACGCAGGTGTCCAGGAGGGACCCAGGCACCCAGGGGGGTCTGATGGCGGTGGGTGCAGCCCGGCTGGTGGTGGGGAGGGGACGTGAGAGT
>NW_020799433.1:15436-25425 GCF_003259725.1 Athene cunicularia | reverse complement strand
AAAAGGGGGGTTTCAGGTCCCCTTGGTCACCCCAGGGGGGTGACAGCGGGGAGGGGATGGGGACAGGGCGGTGGGACCGGTGGCCGAGGAGCCTGAGACCTGGCGCTCTCGTTTCCCAGATGAGCGGCAGGGACGGGAACAGGGTTGGGGACAGCAAGGGAGTGGGGGGGCAACGGGGACACCCCCCACGCCCCGGGCGCACCCCAGGAGTCTGGGGGACCTCCAGGGTCAGGGTGACCGCTCAAGGGGTGGCATCAGGGTGCTGTGCCGGGACTTTCGGCTCCATCCGCTCGCTGCAGCCTGACGCTCCGCCAAGATCCGCGAGAAGATGGTGCTGAAGGAGCTCTGGAAGCTGGCGATGGACGCGGTGGGGAAGACGTGTCCTGCCTCTGCTGACTGACTGGATGGTGAATGATGGGGAGGGGGACCAGCGGCAGGGACCCTGGAGCCGAGAGGTGGCTGGCTGGGGACAGCGTGGGACATTGCTGGCCAGGTGGGGGGACTTCGGTGACGTCCCCCAACCTGCCCCCAGCTCATGGCCGGGGAAGGGATAGAAAGCTCATGCTTGACCCGGGTGCCCAGCACAGCCCAGCACCCTCTTGGCTGGCCTTGGCAAAGGACCTTCCTGTCACTCCATGTGGCACGGAGAGAGGACACCACTGGTCCCTTCCTCTCGATCCTCGCCCCTGAGCGGGGGCAGCAGCCCATGCTGTGCTCATCAGCACCAGCTGTGGGCACAGCCCCCGTGCCAGGGGGTGACTCGGGAGGAAATCAGAGCGTGGGGAGCCACCGCGCGTCGTCCTTGCTGCGGGGCTGGGGTTGTCTGGGGAGCAGGGACTGGCTCTGTGGGGATGGGGGGCACATCCCAGCAGCAGGGCGGAACTCCTCCTTGCTCGTGGGCTGAACGGGCTCTGGGGAAGCGGAGCAGCGCCCAGGGAATGGTCCCTCCTCGTGTCTCCAGGCTCCGTATGGCATCGCTGTGTGTCTGTCCTCCCCACACGTAGCCGTGCGGCCTGAGGCTTCCCGGGGCAGCTGCTCCCTCAGGGTCAAGTGGGGAAGGGTGACACCAAGGGCTCTGAGCCAGCCACACGTCTGTCACTGTCCCTCTCGGTGGCTTTTGTCGCTGTCACACAGCTGGGCTTGGGCTCTTAACTTGGAGTCCCTGGAGCCACCGGCCGCTGTGTCACCTTTTTGGGGCTGTGGGGCTCCTGGGGCTGTAAGGGACAGTGCGTTGGTGACCTGTCAGCTCTCAGTGGTGCCACCTCACGGGCAGCTTGTCATAGCCCAGAGCCCGGCTCAGGTCAAGCCCTGCATCGCTCCTGGCCAAGCTTGCCCACCCTTGGCCAGAGATGGCCAAATCCAGCAGGAACACTGGTGCCCCTGGCCCCGGCTGCCATCCCAGTCCCTCTGTCCCTTCACGCCGTGCGTGGCTATGCCGTGTTCTGGAGGCCGTGAGCCCGGTGCTGGGGGCAGAGGTGACGCGGCCACGTGGGTCTGCGGGGCGGTTTTCCTGAGGGGAGGCAGCCCTCGGAGGGGCCGTGCTGCGGCCAGTCCCTATGGCAGGGGACAGCCTGCCCAGGGTGGCTGGTGGGCTGGTGGCCCAGGGCTACGTGTCAGAGCCGGGTGTCAAGTGGGGTCCACCAGCCCCCTGGAGCCGAGTCCCCTCGGGGCAGAGCCCCCCGCCACGGTGAGGAAGGGCTGGGCAGGCTGGGATGGGGCCACTTGGGGGCTGTGGGGACCTGCGGTGCCGGTGGCAGGGCATCGATGCCAAGTGCTGTGACACGTCAGGCGGGGACACCCCTGGCTCTGCTGTCCCTCCTGTCTGGTGGGGCGGGGGGAGCCGCGGGGCAGCTGGGGCTGGGAGGACAGAGGCGGCGGCCGACACTCATGTCACGGTTGCTCTCTGCAGTCGCTCTGTACGGCAGCTCCCTGTCTGTCTGTCTGTCTGGGCGCTGTGCGTCGGTCCTGGCCTCGCTGGTTTTTCTCTTGTGTGGCTGCCCGGGTCCTGCCCACGCCCTCCTCTGGCTCCCGACTTGGCCCACCTCTGTGGTCCCCATCCTCGTGCTGCCCGCTTGGCACTTGCTCCTGGCGGGCACTTGCCCGCGGCCCCAGCTGGGTTCAGGGGCTGGAAAGGTCCCGGGCAGATTCGCGGTGCCGGGGTGTGGGGAGGGACAAGTGTCGGGGATGGAGCGGGAGGGGACGCGCTGGGGCAGCGCCATGTAACCAGGGCCAGCCAAAGCCCGGCTGGTCCCATCGCCCTTCTCTGGCTGAGGGATGAGAGAGGCCGCTGGAGGCAGGAGCAGGGGCAGCGGTGCGTGCCCGGCACTCAGGGCTGCTCTTCTCTGGGCCCTCGTGCCTCAGTTTCCCCTGGAGGCCCTGGCTGGGGTGCAGCTGTGGCGGGGGCTGAGGGCAGAGACTTTCTCTGCCTGTGGAGAGCAGCATCTCGCTGGGGCCTGACAGTGCCTGGCCCGGCTGCTCAGCGGTGGGGCAGGTTGCTGCTACGAGTTGTGAGAGTTTTTCCCTGGCGGGGGTACAGCCCTCGGAGCCCGGGCTCTGGGTCCCATCTCGGCAGTGCTGCGGGGGCCCTGCCTGCCTTCGGCGGAGCAGTCACTGCTTGTCCTCTTCTGCCCAGTCGGTGGCCGTGGGCTTCTGCCCCACGGGGCCAGGGAAGGGCCACAGCCACCCCCAGCCCTCCCCTCCCCTTGCTTTGACCGCAGGCACCTTCACGAGGAGGAGCCGTGGTGCGGGTGCCGGTGGCGGGGGGCTGGGTGCCAATCCCTGTGGGGACAAACGCCCGTCTCGTGTCCCCCAAACCCTTTTGTTTCCAGCAGCAGCATTTGGAGAGGCCCTGGGGGCAGCCTGGGGCTGAGCCTCCCTCAGACCTCACGGGGACCCCGAGTCCCAGCCTTGCTGGGGGGCCGAGGTGGTGTCAGCTCTATGGGGTTCAAAGGCCTCTTGTTCACCCATCACCCCGTGCCTCAGTTTCCCTCCAGAACAAGAAACCCTTCTGGTGCCCCTGCTTGGCCCCAACTCTGCTGCTTGTCCCTCACACAGGCTTCCCCACCAGCAGAACCCCCTGCTACCCCCTCCTGATGCAGATGTGCCTCAGTGCCCCCCAGGAGGCTGGTTAGGACCCCCCCATGGCACTGCTACCCCATTTCACACTGTTTCTCTTGCCGTTGCTGGGCCTGGGTCAGTGTGGGGTTGTCGCTGGCCCAGCACCGCATGGGCCGGGACTCTGCATCCCAAACCCAAGTACAACTGCCCGCTCCCCGCTCCCTTCCCACTGCTGTGAGTGTCGGCCAGAGCTGGAGGGGAATGTGGGGGCACCAGAGGATGCTAGTGGGGACCAGTTCCCCCTGGGTTCAGCACCCCTTCATCCCAGCAGGGATCAGCCAGCCATAAGCCCAGCATCCCAGCGTGGGGACCAGTTCCCCATCAGTGCAGCATCCTGCATCGTAGTGGGGACCAGTTGGCCCGGCATCCCGGAGACACCAGTCCCTCACTGATCCAGCATCCCTCTGGGACCAGTCTGACCCCATGGGCCCAGCACCCCAGCAGGGACCACCCCCCCATGGGCCCGGGCTGTCCTGTAGGAGCTCAGCCAAGTCTTTGCCACCAGGTTGCGGCCACCCCAGGTGCCCAGCCCTGCCCTGCCCTCTCATGTCCTGTCCCGCGCTGTCCCCACCCCACGGCTCAGCCGCTGACGTTGCTTCTACAGGGAACGCTCTTGAGAAAACGTGGCAAGGGGACAGAGAAGGTCAGTAGCCGTGGGCTCCGTGTGTGTCATCGCCCCAGGTGTGTGTTACCCATCCCCAGGCAGGCATGGGGGATGCTGCCCCAAGGTGCTCAGCACCCATCCAGGTGCCTGGCTGGGACAGCGTGGGGCTGGGGTGCCCAGGCATGGGAGATCCTGGGCACAAACCTGTCTCGCCTCTGGGGGCTCAAGAAGAGGTGACCCCCAGGATGCTGGGCTGTGCTGGGGATGTGCAGGGCACACTGGGGGCCCCAGGGCTGCTGAGATCCCCTGGACCTCTGAGCCTGCTTTCCCCTGATGCTTGGGGGCCTCAGCAAGGTGTTCTGAGCCCCAAAACTTGCCCAAAAGGCACGTGGGCTCTCCCGCTCTCTGGGTGCTCCCCACCCCTCCAGGCTGCCTGCTCCCAGAGCCTGGCTTCAGGAAGAGCCACGCTGGCACTGTCGGGGCAATGCTGCGGCTGCCCCCTGCTCTCCCAGGGGACGCTGGGTCCTGCCCCAGTTTGCTAAGCGTTCTGGGAGGGCTGCTTTCATCCCCCCGCTGCTATTTCCTCAGCCCCAAGCGAGGTGGGGAGTAAGCCTGCCCCCACTTAGGAAGAGACCCGACGTGCTCACCACAGGTTCACCAGCAAGCTCATTGGGCTGAGCCTTTGCCGGTGTGAACTGGTGCTGATCCAGCAGCACCAGTGGAGAACTGGGCACAGCCGGAGAGAGTACAGGGCCAGAGCCTACACAGCCAGGGGATGTGGGGGCCCTGGACTCACAGCTGGCTTCTGCTGGGGCCACCAGTAACCGTCCCCTTGCTGTGCTCTTCCAGAGCGGGGCGAAGCTGCCCAGTCACACTGAAGTGAGGACATGGCTCTTCTGCTCCCCGCTTGGCGCTGGTCCCTCCTCTCACCTCCTTCCTGTCCCTTGTCCCGTTGGAGGGGTCTCAGCTCAGGAACTGTTGTCCTGTTGTGCGTTTGGGTGACACCAGTGTCCCCAGCTCCCGGTCTGTTCACTGGCTGGGGGAGATGGGGAGAGCAAGGGAAGGAGTAACGGGACAGAACTTGGGGGGAGCCCATAAAGGGTTAATGGGGGGTTACAAAATGAGGGCATGGGTGGGCCAGACCCCTGCAGAAGGTAAAGGTTAGTGAGAGAGTTGCTGGGGTTTCTCACTGTTGGGAAGGACTGGAGCCACTGGTGCAGGGAGGCTGAAGGAGGTGGGAATTGCCGGCTCTTCCCCACTGGGCCCCAGTTTCACCCAGTTGGACGTTGCACACAGAAGGGAAGCTTGAGCTCAGCCTGGTAGGTGGTTGCCAGACCAGGGAGGTGCGTGGGACCTGCCTGTGCCTTGGGGCCACTGGCACGGCTCAGGGCAGGCGAGGGCGGCCAGGGGCTCCCATCCACGGGGTTCCCTGGGGTGCAGAGGGGCTGGGACCCTCCCTGGGGCTGGGACTGGGCAGGGGCCGGCGGGGCAGGGGGTGTTTGGCTGGGCCGCCACCACCGTGGGGTGCGGAGGGACCGTGCCGCACCCTGCCCGTGCCCGCTGTGCCCCTGCGCTGGCTCTCTGCTCCCACGCCCCATGTCCTGTGACTGTCCGTGCGGTGCCAGGGCCGTGCGGGCTGGGCTCTGCTGGATGCAGAAGCGGGTGCTTGGACACCACAGGGAGCAGGATGGGACCCTTGGGCCAAGCTGCTCGTGCTGAGCAGGGTGTGAGGTCCCTGATGCCAGGGTGATGTCCTGCCCTGGGGGGCCAAGCCCCTTTGCTCAGGGGCTGGGACAGGGGCTGCCAGCCCCGTGCCACCACGGCATGGCCGCTGGCCCTGGGCTCTCTGAGGAGCACCCCTCGGGCCCTGGGGAGCTGGGGGAGCCCCCGGAGCTGCAGCAAGCGCCTGGCACCATGTGCCCAGCCCGGCCGTGGCACCCCCAGCCCGGCTGCTCACCGGGGTCATCCCTGTCTGCTCTCTGCAGGGCTGGCAGATGATTTTCAAGGCAGGCAAGGAGCTGGGGCTGGGCTGGGGGGGGCCGGGCACTCTGAGCTCCTCCCTGTGCCAGGGCGGGTGACACTTTGCAGGCTGGCACTGTCGCAGGGACCCCAGCAGTGCTTGTTTGATGACGCGGCTGGAGCGAGGGGCCCGGGTCCTGTGCTGAGAGCAGGATTTGTGCCTTGCAGGACCACATGGTGCGGGGGGAAGGCAGGAGCCTGACCCCACAGCCATGTGCAGTGGTGGAGCTGGCACTGGACAGCAGCAAGGTGAGGGTACTCTGGGGTGCCAAGGGGTGTCCCTGAGGGCTCTGGCCCTGAGGCACAGACCTGGGGGAGCATCGCGGGGGCTCCAGCAGAGCTGCTGAGGTCCCTGCAGCTGCCTTCCCCCCCCCTCCAGCAACACTTCCATGCTGGTGGTGTGGGACTGAAGAAGACGTTCCTGGAGAAGAGCCCTGACCTGCAGGCGCTGCGCTGCGCCCTGTCCCTCTACACCCAGGCCGCTGACCTCCTCCTCCAAACCTTAGTGCAGACCCAGGCTTGGCAGGGCAGGATGCACTGCCCTGACCCCCCACCCGGGCCCCCCACCCGCGCTTGGCTGTCCCACGGTCAGGGCCCCATCCTGCCTCCATCCTGCTGGGGTTGGGGGTCCCAGCCAGGCTTGCAGAGGGGTGGGAGGGATGGGTGGGGAGGGAAGGGCTTTTTCCTCCCATGGTTTGCAGGTGAAGAGCAGCCGTGGGGGCCCAGAGGCAGCCTGGCACCCCCAAGTCCCCCAGCAGCAGGAAAAGCATTTCCCCAGTGCCAGGGCATAGCTGGGGCCTATGGGTGGGGGAGAAGGCCACCCTCTGGCCACGCATCACAGGGTTTGTCCTCTCTGGATGGCCCCTGCTGCCCAGCACAGCCACCTCTGCTCCGACCGTGCCTTAGAGCTGCCAGTCTTGGCCGAGTGGTGCCAGCCCAGCCAGGGCTCCGACCTCGTGCAGCCGTGGCTGGATGCGGGTGCTGTGCCAGGGCCTGTCCTGGCATGGTGGGTGCCCCACGTACCCCATGGTTTGGGATCTGTCCAGGATGCCGGGTGCCTCTCAGGTGCTGCCCCCATCCCAGAGCCATGCGGCGCAGGGTGCCAGGCACCTTCTGGGGCAGGGCTACCTCTCGGATCTAAACGCTGATCTTTATTTTGTCCCTTGGCTGCTCGAGGAGGGGACAGAGATGTTCAGCGGTGGTCATGGGTCATCACAGAGAGCCCCAGCTGGGCTTGGCTGCGTCCTCGGGGAGTGGGACGTGCGTTTGCTGTCTGTGCGTCTCCTGCAAGGGACGTCTGTCCTGTCCGTGCCTCCCGTGCCAGCCATGCTGGGGCTGCGGCATTGGGTCTGGGGGTGCCAGCACCCCTGGGTGCAGTCCGGCCCCAGGACCTGCTGGGTTCAGAGCTGGGTGGTGCCCAGCACTCCCATGTCACTGCAGTGTTGTCCAGGTGCTCAGCTCTCCATCTCTCTGTGAGATCTGATCCCTCTTTCTCTCTTTTTGTTTTCTCCCCCTTCTGTCATTGTTCCCGTCCCCCCCCACACATCGTCTTCTATCTCCTCTTTGTCTGCTCTGTGATATGTCTCGGTCTCTTTCACTCTCCTGCACACTGGTTCTGTGACAGAGTCACAGAATCACAGAATCAGCTCGGTTGGAAAGGACCCTGCAGATCACCCAGTCCAACCGTTCACCCAGCGCTGACAGTTCCCACCTACAGCAGATCCTCGAGCGCTAAATCGACCCGACTCTTCAACCCCTCCAGGGATCCCGGGGACTCCACCACCTCCCTGGGCAGCCCATCCCAACGCCCAACAACCTGTTCCGTGAAGAAATCCTTCCTGACACCTAGTCTAAACTTTTCCTGGCACAACGTGAGGCCATTCCTTCTTGTCCTGGCACCTACTACTAGGCTAAAGAGGCTCAGACCCAGCTCTCTGCACCCTCCTTTCAGGGAGTTGTAGACGGTGATAAGGTCTCCCCTCAGCCTCCTCTTCTCCAGACTAAACCCCCCCAGTTCCCTCAGACCTGTGCTCCAGACCCTGCCCCAGCTCCGTTGCCCTTCTCTGGCCACGCTCGAGTCACTCAATGGCCTTTTTGGGGTGAGGGGCCCAAAACTGAACCCAGAAATCGAGGGGCGGCCTCCCCAGTGCCGAGCCCAGGGCTCAGATCCCGTCCCTGTCCCGCTGGCCACGCCAGGGCTGACACCAGCCAGGATGCCGTTGCCCTTCTTGGCCCCCTGGGCACACTCTGGCTCATTCTCACCCCCCCAGTCCCTCTCTGACCGGCAGCTCTCCAGCCGCCCCTCCCCAGGCCTGTCGCCCCCCTGGGGGCTGTTGTGGCCCAAGGGCAGCCCCCGGCATTTGCCCTCAGTGAAACTCCCCCAGTTGGGCTCAGCCCATGGCTCCAGCCTGGGCAGGTCTCTCTGCAGAGCCCCCCCACCCTCGAGAGACCAACACCCCCACCCGGCTGGGTGTCACCTGCAAACTGACCGCGGGGGCACTCGAGCCCCCCGTCCGGCTCAGCAGTGAAGGTGTTAAACAGGAGCGGCCCCAACACCCAGCCCTGGGGGACACCTCTCGTGCTAACCTGGAGTGAACTCCCTTCCCCACAGTTCTTCGGGCCCGGCCAGCCCAGTTTTACCCAGCAAAGCGTGTGCCCACCCAAGCCACGAGCAGCCAGTTTTGCCAGGAGAATGCTGTGGGGCCTTACTGAAGTATTTTACTTCGTATTTCTTGTACAATTTGTCCATGTGAGAATCTTTTGCTATGGTCATTCGTTACAGGTTATCCGTATTTTTGAGGTTTAGGTGGACTGTCTGTGTAAATATCAAATACTTAATTATGTGGTGGTGTTTTCTTTTTTTTTTTTTGTATCAGCCAAAGGTAAATCTGAGAAGAAATTTGCCCTAGCATTTGGGAAGCTCATGAGATACGATGGAACAACTTTGAGAGGTGGAGAACATGACCTTATAGTTTACAAGGTAGAATTTCGACATACTTCAGTCTTTCTATAGGAGCTGCCTCAGCTGACCGACTTTTAGCGAATTACTGTTACAGAATTGCACAGAAAAATGTTTTATAGACTGTTCTATTAGATCAAACAACTAACTAGCAAGTACTGTGCAACTTCCATGTTGGGCAGGTTGACCGTTAAACCTTTGACCGTTAATCAGGGCCCCCACAAAAAGCAGGTGCTCAGCCCCAAGGTTCAGCTCCCCCCCCCCGCCCTCTTTGGGGAGGGGGTTAGCGTTGGGGCCGTTGGCTCTGGAAGGGCATTAAGCTCGCTCTGGTGTCACCCCCCGGCCCAGCTGGATTTGGGGGGGTCAGGGCTGATGTATCCAAACTTCTGGATATAAATAAGCTCTATGAAGACCTCCCTGATGAAGAAAAGGAGCGGTGGATCCGGCTTGGAGCCCAGCCCCAAGGAGAACAATGGATGCTCAATAACAAGCTGCTTCTCCCCAAAAGGTATTTATTACCGAATACGCGATGGCAGCACAAAAAAACTCATGGGGGGCCGGAGAGCTTAGTGCTCCGCAATCAACGACTGCCCTGGGAATTTATGCAGCAGCCAAAAGAATCTGTGAAGGATGTAAACTTTGTAAACGATATGCTACTGTACGAATTCAGGCTCCCAGTGGAAAAAGACCTCCCGCCACCTTTCCTGAAAGGAAATTCCACTGAAATGCCAAAACCAAAATTGGGGTACTTTGACATGTTAGTGAGAACCGATCAGCTAACAGGCTGGGGAAAAGCCTGTCCTACCAGGAAAAGGTACGTCTTCTCCTCGCTGGATCCGCTGGTGCCGGGGCGCGTCCGCCTGGCGTCTAACTCCGGCCAGGAAGCCCCGGGCGAGCACTGTGACTGTGTGGGATGGTGCCGCTGCTCAAGACGATGCTCGCGTGGGACTCGCAGGAGAGGATCACGCCCAGCGCCGCCCTCCAGCCTCCCTTCGTCTCCCTGCAGCAGGTGAAGTCCCGCTTTGAGGCCACCCGGTATTGCCAGCTCTGCCACAAGGAAGAACCTGCCTGGCAGAGCGAACACCTCGTCCCACGCCGAGGTACAGCCGTGGGGGGGCTCCTGGGCGTGGGTGCTCAGGGACACCGGGTGCTTGGTGGCTTTGTGTCTCCCCGGTGCTTTGGGGCCCTGGATGCGCAAGGTCCCTGCTGCCACCATAACATGGGTGCTGGTCGGTCCCTGGTGCCCGATGTCAGGAGTGCCCAGAACCCCTGGGTGCTCAGGGTCCACGG
>NW_020799433.1:0-15386 GCF_003259725.1 Athene cunicularia | reverse complement strand
GCCCTGGTTCAACCGCCCCCCCCCGGCGCTTCACAGCCCCCCTCAGGAGGCAGCACACAAGAGGGGGTGCGGCACCCACAGGCGTTTATTGACAACTAAACCTCGTTCCAACCACGAACACTGAACAGGGGGAAAACGGGTGTGTATAGAAAGACAACAGCGGGACACAAAGAGAACAGGGGGCAGCAGGGACTGGGGGCACAGGGCGCTCCCTTCAGTCTTACATCAGTTTGCCGAGGAGGCGGAGGCTGAAGATCGAGATATCGTCGTCTAAATCCATGAGGACGATCCCGTCCTCCCCGTCAATGCGGAGCAGGATCCCGGTGGCTTCACGGTCCACCCCCAGGGTCACCTTGACCTGAGGGGGGGGCAGATGGGGGGAGAGTGGGCCTTGAGGGGGCTGGTGGGGAGTCCCAGGGGTTCTGGCAGGGTCCCAGAGGGTTTGTGGGGAGGTCCCAGCGGTGCTGGGGTAGCACCTAAGAGGATCTAGAAGGTCCCCAAAGGAGCAGGGGTTGGCGGGGGGACTGGTGAGGGCCCAGGATAAAGGGGGGTCGGGGCTGGGGGGCTGGCCCTACCTTGTCGTACGTGGTGGGGGTGATGGGCTCCAGGTGCTCGCTGGAGATGCTCACCACCTTCTTGCTGTCCTTCAGGTAGACAGCGCACATCCCGCCCTATAAAAAAAGAGGGGGGGAATCAGCGTCACCATGTGTGTTACCCCCTCCCTGCTCCAAAAGCACCCCTGAACTGGGCTGGGAGGGTCTCACCATGATGCTGTGGATGACACCGATCTGTCCCACCGCCTGACTGTCCGGGTAGGTGTCACGGACCTTCACCTCGATGTCGGTGGTCACCCAGTCTCTGGAGCTCTGCTCGGTCCCCGAGCTGGGGGTGTGGGGGTCCTTATCCCCGGGGGAGGAGGCCCCAGGCATCATGGAGCTGTGGCTGTGGCTGGCCTGGGGAGAGAGACAAGGTGGTGTTGGGGGCTGTAGGGGGGATCCAAGGCGGGTTTGGGTGTTGTAGGGAGTTTAGGGGCACTACGAGGGGAGTTTGAGGGGGATGCTGGCGTGGCCCCTGGGGATGCAGGTCAGGGATGGGGGATGCTTGAGGAGATCCCCCCTGTTTTGCTGATTGGGGCTACCAGTTAAACTCAGACACCAGAGTGAAAAGAGCAGGAGTATTTTACTAGTGATAACAGTGTATTACAGAAAACGTGCAGTAAGAAAATGCAGAATAGTGCACTTAAAGCAGCAAACGGGAAAATACAGGGTAATGCATCAAATCATTACTACATGAGAGAGAGAATGGAGATTAAGAATACATCCCCATTTGCATATATTATCCTCCCTCAGCCCCGCGGGCAGCCCCGGTTCCCGCGAGGGTTTGCAGAGCCTGGCCTGGGCAGGGGGAAATCCTACGCAGTGCCTCGGCCCGGAGCCGAGGCCTCCGCAGTCGCTGCCAACGGGCCCGGCCTTATATACCAGAGATCGACAAGCCAGAAGAGCTGGCGCCTTTGTTTGGAGCAGAAAATTTCTAGTTTCATCCTCCTGTTGGTTTCCACCCAAAGCCTGGCCAGGGCTCGGGGCGGGGGAAACCAAGGGACTTTCTAACAAGGCCAGATCCTTGGGTTCTTGAACAAGGCCGAGAAAGGAAAGTTGGATGCGTTCTCTCCTCGCTACTGATTCTATTTTGTCTAAGCTGCATCTCTCACCAGCGAGTTTACGTACTTTGTTAATGACCACATGCTACGGTAGCAGCGTCAGCTTGGGGCCTGTTGTTCAGGCTGCAGCATTTCCATACTTCAGCACTTTTTACCTCAGCACAGGTGGGTGGTTATAACTTGGTGTAATACCTGTTAGCACAGGGGTTATCGGTTATAAAATATACAGGATTCATCTATAGGTCAAGTCCGGCTTGGGCCAGTTGTCCAAGCCTCAGCACTTCATTCAGCCCTTGGACCTACAGGGGAATCACGGCTCCCGGACCGTTTCTGTGGTCAGTGACATTAGTTTGCGTTCATCAGTTGAGGATCTCCCATCAGGTGTAACTACAAATTGCATTTCCGTTACTGCGTGCCTAATCAACTGTATATATCCCGCAAGGAATGAAGCAAGGAATAAACACTAAGCTAGCGACAGCACATAGGAAAAAGAAAAGGACACGTTTGATCCAAGGGCCCCCCGGCAGCCATGAAAATGGATCCAGGTCCCAGCCCTTCCGTCTTTGGATCGGTACGTGAGCTAATTTTCTCATCTCTGGAGTTATTTGTTTTACTCCCTTTCCATCATCCTTAATTTGCAAACAACAATTGGATTCATTTAATTTCCCACAGACTCCACCTTCTTCTTCCAACAGGCAATCTAAGACCATACGATGCTGAGAGCCTGCACTCCTCATTGGAGTGGATTGGTCGGCCAGAAGGCCAAGAGCTGTAGCTGTTTGGTTAGTTATTATTTCTAAGACAGCTTGTAACCGAATTATCTGATTCAAATTATAGACGGGTTCTCCAGCACCCGCCACTATTTCGTTGGGATCCCAAGAGGCTGGTCCGTAATATTCTAGAATTCTTTCAGGTGGCCATTCATCTTGTCCCCGTTTTTGCGCACTCCCCTTAGTGAGGGAAGTGTCCATGAACCGTTTTTCCCTAACCAAATCTTCATACACTTTGACCCCAAGCCCCTTTCCCTGATCCTGTGATAGTAAAAAGAACAGGGGTCTGATATATCCCACACAGCATATTCCTGACCAATTTGGGAGTAACCTCCGATAAGCAGGTTGGCCACAAATCCAATCATGTCCCTTTAAAGCCCAAGCTCCGTTGGCAAAGGCGCCTTCCCAGGTTTCGTCGTCAATTGGTGGGTCAAAATATAATGTGCTCCCTGGGCCTAGTGGTCCTCCGACCACAGTTGCTTCACCGTAAGAATCACAACGGGTGCAGCTCCCAGCTCCCACATGGGCCTTCCCTTTACAATCGCATCCCCAAGACGTTTCGTTGGCTTTGCACCAGAACTCGCTCAAGTGAGCTCGAGTGCCATTTTGATGTCGCCACTTCCACTGATAACCACGGACAACATGACTCTGACTTGTAGAGTTATCTCTGGGACAGCTTAAAAGGACATGGTCCAAAAAGCCATCCCATCCTACTGCTTGACAACCTTCAAATTCATATTGTCTATGTCTAAGGCGAGGCGATGGCGATGTTGCCTGGTGAACTTGGCTGCTGGGTGCCCTGGTGGCTGCCGGCTCTGCCTGTAGCAACATCTGTTGCTCTGTATCTTTTGAGCAAAACGTGGTTATGATACAAAACTGTCTACAATTATACATGAAAGTTTTCCTGCTACCTGTTTATTTTTCTTTGTATGTTTTGTAATCTGTCATATGCTTCTTAATTTTTAATGTTTTTCCAAGCTGTTTCCTTTATTTCTCCTCTTTTGTCCTTAGACACAAATGCCCACCAGTTTTTTGCAGGCATCACCTTGTCTTGTTGTCCCTGCTGGAATTCCTTCTTTCCTACTCACCTGGCCAGCCCTGTTTCACCCTTCACATTGATGGCAAATCGTGTTTATCTTTGGAGACTTACAACTGGGGCAAATGGCAAATATACGAGCTCTGTTGTTCTCTCTTCCCCCAGTAAGGAACCGTAAACTCTCTTGGCTCATTTGCAGTATGTGGAGGCTGAATCCTTTCACTAAGAGAGGGCACGTGCGGTAGATACGGACCCTCATCCACCTCGTGCTGTTGGACTGTCTGACTGTTGCCTCTTATTTTTTTTTCTTACTGTGACTAGTAGGTGTGAAGTTGTGTCTCCATCAATCTGTAGCCTTCCCGATGCCTCTTTGACCAAGAATCTTAGGTGGAGCAGACTTGAGAGACTTCTTTTCTTCCCATCTGAGGTTGGCATGTCTTGTGTTGTGGTTTGTGTTTGGTTTTGGTGGTTTTTTGTTTGTTTGTTTGGTTTTTTTTTTTTCTGTGGGTTGATCTCTGAAGTTTCCTGTGTAAAGGGAAGTGGTGTAACAGTGGTTTTACTGATAGTTTTTTTAGTGAGTTGATTTGAGAAAAAAAAGTGTTTTGTGGCTTTTCCAGTTTAATTTTGGAGGTATTTGGGCTTCCATTTCCAACCAGAGTTACTCGGTAGAAGGTATGTCTTTGGCATGGCAGTATCTAGCAGGTTCCTTCCTCGGCAGCCTGTCGGAGCAGTTGTTGACAGTCTGTCTTCTGAGCCCTCTGTCAGCTTGGTCAGTTCTGTTCTGCACATTTGTTGGTGTCTCTTCTGATGCTGCTCACTAACGGCTGGGTGTGAAGACAACCACTTCCCCGGCGCTCGGCAGCAGTGTGCAGAAGAGCAACTGGGAATTCCTGTGAGACTGGGATTTACTTGCTCACAAACGCAGCAGCTGGCGTTGACTCCTTTTTAAAAAGAGACACAGCACTGGAAGGGATTGAAGCAGTGGATAAAGATCCCTTTCCCAGAGTTTTCAGTTATTGAGCTTTTCTGATGAGAAAACAGTTGTTGTTGCTCACAAGTGGAGCGGCTGGAGATGAGAACAGGTGTTTTTGTGGTGCAGAAGTATTTCTTGGGGAGAAGTTTCCGTAGTGTGTGAGTCAAAGGGGACACAACAGCAACCCCAAACTTTTGATGGAGAGCAGAATATTGTTTTGGTATTGATTCTGTTCTGCTTTGTTTATTTGTTGGTTTTGTTCTTGAGTGTTTTCACTGTA
This sequence comes from Athene cunicularia, assembly GCF_003259725.1. NCBI lineage: Eukaryota > Metazoa > Chordata > Aves > Strigiformes > Strigidae > Athene > Athene cunicularia. Next base: position 10,670 of record NW_020799433.1, on the reverse strand, counting down.
ACTAAGAGTCTAAAAGGATTGAAGAAAGCATTAGACCTTGCCCTGGGTAATGGGGACATCTGCGTTGGCTTTAACGCTAAGCGTTACTGTCCTAAAGAGTCCCAGGACTGGTAAGGTGCTGACAGAGGAGGGAATTTTCTTAGTGCTGGCTCATAGCGAATGTCTGGGCGTGTCTCTAAACCGCTGACTATGGGGACTGGAGTTTGGACTCGGTTTAGTCCGATCTGCTCTCTCCCGCCCAGTCACGCTACTGGGATGCTGATGCAGGTGGCACAGTGCAGGGCTTGGTGGGATTGGAACAAAGCCTTCCTTGAACCAGGGCTGCCTTGTAATCTTGTCTGCAGCGTCCACGGGGCATCACTCATTTAGTCAGCGTGTGCTGCCGCATAATGGGAAGAGTGTTCTGTTAGCAGGGTTTTATTTGGGGGGAAAAAAACCTTCTTTGAGAAGCAAGTGAGTCTTCGAGGAGTGCTCGAATGGCTCGCTTCAAGCTCTGTGGGGTGGGCATTCTTATTCCTAAAAAAGCTGGGAGAAAGGAGGAAGGGGGGGGGTCACCCTTGGTCCTCCGAGGCACCCACTCCGCGTATGGGAGCTGATCCTGAGAAGGACCCGCAGCGCCTCTCCGTGGCAAGGAGAGAATAAATCTGTTTGGGTTTTTTGCTTCCGCGCGCGGACCTTTGCTTCGCTTTGCTTCTATTAAAACTGCTTTGGTTTTACCCACAAGGCTTGGTCTATCTTATTTTCTTTCCCCTCGTTGCCCTGTTGAGACAAACAAGGGGAAAGGGGGGGAAGTGACAGAGGGACTTGGTGGGTACCTGCCGTTTAGCCAAGGTCAAACCACCGCAGCTGTGCTCAAGCAACGGTCGGTGCTGCACTGGTGCTTGGGTTCTCCTCGAAATGCAGAATTCATTCCTGTGTGCCTTTACTGGTCTGCTCTTGAGCGTTTTGTGTCCTCCCTTTGGGAGAGGGGAGGCAGGCTGCCATTGCAGCAGTTGCAGTTGGAGGGGTGCCGGAGTCCAGGCTCAGGAGAGATGTCCTGTGTGGCTCGTGGAGGAGAGGCAGCGCTTCCAGATGAGCCAGGGTGTGTTTCAGGTATTTGTTGCTCAGGTGGAGGAAGGGGGAAAGGAATGCTCTCCCCTTTGCAAGGGAAGATGAGAAATCTCCTTAAACCTGCTGTGTCGTCCTGCTGGAGAGACACCTGGGACGAAAGTCACGCTGATGGCCTGAGTCAGTGCGATGTCATGTGTGAGTGAGGAGGGGGAGCCACCAGCTGTATCTGCTTCCTTAGCTTGGTGGTAACTCTTGAAGTCTAAGAGTTTCTTCAGGCTTCTCCTCTCTTTGGGAAATCCATTTTTTGGTGAATGTTTGGGTGTATGTCTGGAAGATTTTAAATGGGTAACTCCCCAAGTTCAGAGGTGCTCTCATCCGCAGTGCTGCTGGCTAGTACTGTCCTCAGCTGCATCATCGTCTAGTTGAGCCAAAGCACAACTTTCTCTGCGTTAATGCAAATGTGTCAGAAGAGTTAATAATTTAACGTTTCTCTCTATAACTTTTCTTACTCTCTCGACTGATAATTCCCTAGATGAACTTCCTCCACTGCCTGCCCCCTGCTTTAGTTCTAATTCGAGTTCTCACAACTTTTATCTTCCAGGCCTTGAGTCTCTTACGACTTCTGCCTGGTCTATTAAAAGCGGCCTTTGATATGAGATCCCTTTCTTTTATGCAGATGAAATTTCAGTAATTTCTTAATTCTGTCTTCAGTAAGTCTTGGGGACTGAACTCCTTGCTGAAAGCCATTATCCAGGGATTGTTTTCAGCCTTACGGAGTTCTGTCAAAATTGTCAAATTTAGCTTCCAGCCTGTTGTGTCTTTCTCTGCTACGTTGTCGAGCTTTGAATAATGGGTATTTTCTCTCTGTGAATGTTCTCACACTAGAATCAAGTCAGCTTTTAGGCAATCTGACCAGACTGAAGTCTTTGAGTTTCACAGTTAGATATTTTTCCCTGAGTCTTTTGAGTCATTCTATTCTTTTCCTGCACCTTCTGCAGTTTTTTGCTGTCTTCTAGATAGAGTGGAGAATTTTATTTTCGTTCTTTAATTATTCCAGTTGTTCTCAGTCAGTCGAGGCCTAGGTACAGTCCGAATGAAAGCCAGCTAGGTGTAGCCTGAGTAATTCACTGATGTAGGGTGTTTAGGAAGATGTATTCTTTTTCAGAGGGTGTTGAACTAACGGCTTGGATTGTGAGGGCGATGGAGACAGTAGGAGAGAGCACTGCTGGCTAAGATCAAAGCACCCAGGGCTTCTGCGTTGTCTTTGTCTCGACATTATCTTTCACCACAGAAATAGAAAGGCCGTTGTTGTGCCACTTCAGTTTGGCATCGTTTGGTTTGTGCTACAAGTGATGTGTGTGTGCACTGTCCACGGTTTAAACCAACGTGTCGGACTCTGTTTTTTGGTTAAAGGTTTGGTCTTTTGTCTCAACGCAGGCGTGTATGGGCACGCATATAGAAAACCCTCTGGAAAAGAGGTTTCTTCCGGTGTAAGTCTGGAACTTTATCTCCCCGTGTCCTGCTTTAGCTGAATGTTCCCAAGGAAAGCTTGTGTGTGCTGCTGGCACTGTTTGATATGCACAGTGCCAGCCTTTATAACCAGTCAAGGTGTTTAACTTCCCATGTAAGGTTTGGTGCTTTCCTGGCTTTTCACTTCCCTTCAGATGTTACCTGGGACTCCTAAGATACTGATGCGCTCGGCTTTGCACGCTGAGGAATTTTGAAGTGTTATTCTGAAGGTTAACTAGGCGGGGAAGGGATGCTGCTGTAAGGACGTGTTGCAGATGGAGTGCTGCAGAACTGGAGCCTCTTGCTGTTAAAATGCCCCATTTTTAGTCCTGCTCTACTCAATACAGAGGGTCATTGAAGGAAGTTCCTCTGTGAGCCAAGGAAAGGATAGCTTTCCCTTGAATGCCTGTTCTGAATGCAGCTTGATCCTGGCTTTAAGGTAATATAAGCACAAGCATGTATACTTCCTTAGATACTTTAATGAGGAGTGTAAGATTCTTTGTGCTCAGGGTTCTATGCTCTAGAAAGTTAGGCTCCTAATTTAGAGCTACTTACAGACTCTTACCCTTTTGAATTCGTATTTTACAATTGCAGTTTATTATACGTATTTACAAGATGCGCAGCAGACTTCAAAACTAACTTCTACCCATCTTTTTCCTCCAAACAGCAAGATAACAGAGAAATGTTTTGCAGTGTACGGCACATGATCTGTGACCCTATTGAGTGGAGATCTCCAATACACTCTGGGACCCTACCCCAAGCTGAGCTCAAAGAACTGGAAAAGAAAGTGACTGCCAAAATTGATTATGGCAACAGGTTTGTGAACGGTATTTTCTAAGTTTTTATGCTTAAAACCAAATCAGCCTGTGCAATGCATGTTAGCTGTCAACGGCTTCTTGAAGGGTTCTTTTATTCCTGTATTGATGAGGACGGAATAGGAATATGTTAACAGTGCTGTTACAGCCAGGCGGAGAACAAAGTCAATAGAGCATCTTTAAAATACAGTATAAATTATAATATGTAACGTGGAATCCATATGTAACTCACTTGGTGATATTATCAGTTTAATATTGGTATGAAGGTGTAATTTTTAAGGTCAATTGAAAAGTGCAAGTATTGCCTCCGTGCAAAATATGATTTAAACTCTGTTTATGCTTCTGCAGCATAAACAGTTGTTGCCCTCTCAACACCACCAGCTGCGTGTGCCCTGAAGTCACTTGGCTGTACTGGGATGTTGAAGGGTTTGGCTCAGAAGCATCCTTTAGCTCATTGTTCCTCTACTCCTATAGTATCCAGCTTGTACCAGAAAACTGACAGATTTAATAAAGTACCTGTTTAACAGAAGAGGAGGGAAATTGTGAAGGAAATACTTACAAAATAAATTAAAAAAACCCACGCCAGCAGTATCAGCTGCTTATGTTAGTGATTCAGACATATTAACTCTCCCAACAGTGGGCTGTGATTCAAGGTGATGGGGAGTTAGAAATAGACTAAAAATTCCTAAGGAATTATAAATTGGAATTAAAATATCAGTTGTGAAATGACCCCCGTGATCAGCATCAGTGACTTCAGGAACTCCCTATTTAGGAATGACTTCCTTCAGTAAAATTTTTTACTGCTGTTTTTGAATCATTTTTCCTGGTAGGGCAAGCTTTTACCCATCCTGTTAGCTGATCAGTTCTCACTAACATGTGCAAGTACACTTTTTTTTTTTTTTTTTCCCCTGCATTTTAGTATAATCAGTTTGGACCTTGGGAAAAGGAAAGGTGGCGGGAGGTCTTTTTCCACTGGGAGCCTGAATTCGTACAGTAGCATATTGTTTACAAAGTTTACATCCTTCACAGATTCTTTTGGCTGCTGCATAAATTCCCAGGGCAGTCGTTGATTCCGGAGCACTAAGCTCTCCGGCCCCCCATGAGTTTTTTCGTGCTGCCATCGCGTAATCGGTAATAAATACCTTTTGGGGAGAAGCAGCTTCTTATTGAGCATCCATTGTTCTCCTTGGGGCTGGGCTCCAAGCCGGATCCACCGCTCCTTTTCTTCATCAGGGAGGTCTTCATAGAGCTTATTTATATCCAGAAGTTTGGATAGCACCTCACGTTGTGATAACGACACGATGGGCACAGCCTGTCATGCTGCGGCTCTGGCTGCTTGGTCAGCTAAAGAATTCCCTTTAGAAATCGTATCTTGCCTCTGAGTATGTGCTTTTATATAGATGACAGAAATCTCCGAGGGTAATTGATAATGCCTTGAGCTGCTTTCTGTGAGGCACAGACTTCCCTGCAGATGTTAAGAAACCCCGTCCTTTCCATAAAGTCCCAGGGGCATGGCAGATACCAAAAGCATATTTAAAGTCCATACTTTGCAGCTTCTGTAAGAGCAATTATTTCTGCCCCCCCCGTGCACCTAAAGGTGCAGGCAAAGGTCCCCACCAACAGTCACCACGTTTCCGTAGTCACTGCAAGACCGGTACATCTCCGACCTTCTCCGTAACAGGAGGAGCCGTCCGTGAAGAGGTTCGGATCAGGGTTATACAGAGGCTGATCCTTCAAATCGTCTCGCGGTTTGCTGGTTTCACTTAATAGTTGAACACAGTCATGGTTATCTTTTTCACCATCGGAGGGTAAAGGCATTAGGGCGGCAGGGTTCAACGCATTGCACCTTTCCAATTTCAAATTATCAGCCAATAATAGAATTACCTCTTATCTCTGCACCCTTTGAGGAGATAAAGCTTTCTCCCGAATTGCTTTAATAATATCTCTGCTTCATGGGGTCCACAGACAGTTAGTGGTTGTCCTAGGACACTTGTCCTGGTTTTTTTTTTCCTACCATTACAGCTGCTGCTGCTATTGCTCTAATGCAAAAAGGAGTTCCTTTAGTCACTGGGTCTAATGTAGAAGAAAAACAGGTAACAGGTCGTTCATGTGGTCCTAAAGTCTGTACCAACACCCCGCTCGCAGTTCCTTTATTTTCATCCCAATACAGTTGAAAAGGTTTTGAATAATCAGGAAGTCCTGGCTTTAGTCTGAATCCAAGATATTTCACTTGCTGTTTGCAAAACTGTCATTTGGACAGAGCTGCACCGTGTCCCTTGTTAACAAGTCAGATACACAGATATTCGGTGTCTCTAAACCAGTCATCCTTAGTTTTACTCGCCCATAACAAGCCATCAACATACTGTATCAAAACAGACTTATTTGAAAAAAAAAAAAAACAAATCTTGTAAATGATTTTTCAAAATTTGAGAAAATACTGTTGGAGAACTAGTAAATCCTTGTGGTAACCTAGTCCAAGTTAACTGCTTCCCTTGCCACGGGAAGGCAAAGAGTGACTGGCTTTCTTCTGCGACTGGGATGCTAAAGAAAGCTCCTGTAAGATCAAGCCCCGTGAAATACTGTGCCCAGAATCTGTGTTAAATCAGACTCGGATCTGGTACCACAGGGTGTGAAGGAATTACACGTTCATTTGCGGCTCGGAGATCTTGAGCAAATCTATATTCAGGATCTCCATCTTTATCTACTTTATGTTTACTAACTGGTAAAATTGGAGTATTATAAGGACTACGACATTCCTTCAAAATTCTTTTTCCTGAAAAAATGTACAGTTGGTTTTTCTGTACTGGGAATGGCCTCGTTTATAATTGGATATTGCCAAACGGAAGGAGGATTCCCTCCTTCTGTTTTTATCACAACTGGCTCAGCCAGTGTTAACCATCCCACTTACTTCAGAGTTCTCTGGGAACTGCAGCCAGTTCGGATCGTGTATCATCCACATCATGTGGGTTTTGACCTCCCAGTTCAATTATTTCTGAGCCCATTAAAACCAGCTGAATCTCTGTTGGAGCCAAGGAGATAAACGGACCAAATTCCTGCAAAAGGTCTCGTCAAAGGGGTAGATAAATATTTTATCTGTTCCCCTACTACTGCCCGTACTATCATTTGAAATGTGGGGAACTTCAAAATTCAGCACAGGCCCAAAGGGCCAGTAGGGGAACTGGAAGAGATCACAAATTTACCCCAAAGCGATTTTCACCTCTGCAGAAATCTGACCGTGCTCACGTACCTTGACTCCAAGGGGGCCCATTGTTCCTGCAGTTCCCAGAGAAGACGAGTATCTTTTTCTTCGCTGCGATGAGGTCGAGGAGGTCTGGCAGGTGCAGATGCTCCTTGTGCAGACACGGGTCTCGGCGGGCACTCTCTCTGCATGTGTCCCCAGTTCCCAGGGCAGAAGAACTCTGAACCATTGGGATACTGAGAGAGAGGAGGAATTCTGCCCCGCGCGCCCCTTCCCCTGATTCTGCCTCGGGGAAACCCCTGACCTCTCCCCCTTGGCTTATAGGTTTGGGTAACTGCTGCAGCCAACAACCCACTTTCTCTTTCTTTCTCTCTTTGCTCTGCCTTTTTCTCAAGTTTTAACCTTTCTTCTTGCTGCTTTTGCTTTCATCTCTCCTATCAAAAAGAAAAGCAGCAATGCTCAAGATTTTAGTTAATGTTTTCCCTGGCCAGCCTGGCATCAATTTCTACAAAACCACTAAGAGCTGGTGGCTCTTGGAAATGGTCACGGGTCATACCCCCATAATTAAAGTAGCCTTCAGCCGGCCCCAGTAATCACTTGGGTGCTCGTTGCATTCCGAAACCTTTGTCCAATTAGTTATTCTCTTGCCTTTTGGGGAAATAATTTCTCTTTTCTCTGCTTGAAATCGTTCTCATCACAGAGTTTGCATATCATTCCAATTAGGGGTGTAATCAGTGACAACTCCCAGAAACAGGGGAGCACGTTTTCCAGCATCAGCTCGTAAGCGAGGCGTTTTTGCTTGCCAGGTTACTAAAGCACCTTGCTTCCAAGGTGCGTGTCCCGTCGCTGCCGTTACTGGAGAGACGGCGGTGCCTGCCCCAGGGCCCGCTCCAGGCTTTGGGCTGGAATCCAAACGCCTTGGGCACACGCCAGCACTTCTCAAAGGGAATTCAGTTGCTTCAGCTTCAGGAGCTGAAGGAAGTCAACTCCCTTTAGTTTTTATCCAAGAGCTTTTCTTATTTTGCTGACCTCTGTTATACCAACTATACCAATAATCGGTATCTTGACTCTCAGAATCCTCCAAAATTAGAAATGTTTACTGATGGGGTTTGACAGTTCGTTTCGGAGGCCATACATCCATTGGCCCTCCTCCATCAGTTCCCTTTTCTGTGAGGATTGTGCCAAAGGTATCTCTCCTCAGTTTTCTGAAACCTCAGCCAGGGGTGTCCCCCTTTCAACGCTGAGTACTGTCCCCATCTTCTATACATCTCTTTTATCTCTCTCTGTGCAAATTTCAGCACGAGAGTTTCCCAGTATAATTCTCTCTGGAATTACCCGTGCCCAGGTCTCTTAGGTGAACTCACCTCTTATTCCTTGGCCGGCAATTTGAGTATGGGCAACGGCTTTGTCCAGAGGAATACCTGACTCTTCCTCTCTTGTGTCCTAGAGTCCCATCGGGGTGGCCAGTTCTGTTAAAGGATTTCCCCAGACTGCGGGTACCTCTGGGCTGGCTTTATTAACAGCTCAGAGCTGGGCCATCGCCTCCGGGAGTGGCCACAGCTCACAAAAAGCGCCCTCGAGTCTCTGGGGATATTCCAGCAACTTTCAGCTCTCAGTTCATCATCCATTTCAAAAGTCCACCGTATTCCACGGTTTCGCCGAGTTCCCATCGCTCCGTTCCAGTTCCTCTTTGGACACCGCTGCTGACGGACGCAGTCTCTGCTCATCGTGGTTCCTCATCTTCTGAACAGTCTTCACCATCCTTCACTTTTAGACTTCTGAGAAAAGACTCAAAATGTTCTATTTGACATAGACTTAATCTATGCCTAGCTTTTCATTGCTTAGCTTTACTAAGTTGCTTAAAGTGTCAGTATTGTTCCTAGAGCACCTGTGCTCTATTAATTAAACCTCTAAACCACTATCTCTTCATTAATTATTCCTGCTATTAATAATATCGTGAGAGAAAACAGTTTTCTAACGCTTGTTCCTTTTGCAGTCTCCCACCACTGTGATGCCCACTTCATTCATCATCTCCTTGTTCGGATCCATCAACGTGTTCTTTTGGATCCTGCAGCGAGGAAAGACCTGGCTTAACGAGGTCTGCCCTCGTTACGAGCTCTTGATTCATTAGGCCCAGAGTGAGGTGCACCACGACAGCCACAGGTCCGGACACCACCACCCTCCTAGAAACAACTCGGAGAATGACCGAGGAGCTCAGCGCAGGCGAGTAACTCATGTCACTAATGAAGGAGCGGGATAACGAGTTAACCCCTTTCTTCCCCCTCGGGAGGGGGATCTTTTGGTGCCGGTAAGACGAGCTCGTGGGGGGTGACGCTCCCCTGAGACCCTCGGCATCCTGGCGCTACCATCTCCCTGTGCTGCATCCCCAGGGCCCTCAGGCTTGGCCAAGCGGCCCAGGGCAGAGCTGACCCGTAGGTGAATCCTGTAGATGTGACAACTGACACCCACCGTGCTCGTGGGTGCTGCACTGAGTTATAACCCCCCGCCTGTGCGGGTGGAAACAGTGCTCAAGCACTGAAATGCTGCAGCCTGAGCAACAGGCCCCGAGCAGAAGCCTCTCCCTTAGCATGTGGTCATTGATAAAACAGGGAAACTCGCCAGGGAAAGAGGCAGCTTAGTCAAAGACCATCAGTTCGGAATGTATCAGCAGACAAAGTATCCAACTTTCCTTTCGCATCCTTGTTCAAGGCTGAGGACCCACGTATTCCAGCTTGGTAGAAATTCCTTTGGTCTCAGCCCCCGAGCCCTGGCCAGGCTTTGGGTGGAATCCAACACTAGAATGATACATGAAATTTACGGGGCCAGACAAAGGTGCCAGTTATTCTGGCTTGTCAATCTCTGGTATACAAGGGCGGGCCCGCTCCCAGCGACTCCGGAGGCCTCAGCTCCGGGTGGACACACCGCGGAGGATTTCCCCCTGCCCGGGCCAGGCTCTGCAAACCCTCGCTGGAACCGGGGCTGCCGCGGCGCTGGGGGATGTCATCCAACTGGAGAAGGATCTTCTGTACTTGCTGCGCTTACTCTGAGGTACTGATGATGTGACGCATTTCCCTATATTTTCCTCTCGTTGCTTTAGCTGCACTCTTCTGCTTTTTCTTACTGCACGTTTTCTCTATTACACTGTTATATTATTTGGTTTTCCCCAGCAAAATACTCCTGCTCTTTTCACTCTGGTGTCTGAGTTTAACTGGTATCCCTAATCAGCAAAATAGGGGGGATCTCCCCGAGCATCCCCCTCAAACTCCCCTCATAGCCCCCCTAAAATCCCTACAACTCCCAAAACCACCTTGTAGCCCCCTACTCCACCCTAAACTCCCTACGACACCCAAACCCTCTCATAGCCCTGCTACGACCCCCAAAAACCCCCTTGTAGCCCCCCTACACATCCCAACACTGCCTTCTCTCTCTCCCCAGGACAGCCCCAGCCCCAGCCCGGTGGTCAACAGATCCATGACCCCTACAGCCCCCCCCCTGCGGGGGTACAACCCCCACACCCCTGGCTTCGGGATCGAGCAGAGCTCCAGCAACTGGGTGACCACCGACATCGAGGTGAAGGTCCGTGACACCTACCCGAACACTCAGGCAGTGGGACAGATCGGCGTCATCCGCAGCCTCAGGGTAAGACCCCCCCGTCCCAGTTCAGGGGTGCTTTTGGGGCAGGGAGGGGGTAACACACATGGTGACGCTGATTCCCCCCCTCTTTTTCTCTTTTTATAGGGCGGGATGTGCGCTGTCTACCTGAAGAACAGCAAGGAGGTGGTGAGCATCTCCAGCGAGCACCTGGAGCCCGTCACTCCCATCTGCGGCAACAAGGTAGGGTCCCCCCCTTTGTCCTGTGCCCCCAACACTCCTCCCACCACCACATGCTCCTTCGGGGACCTTCTAGATCCCCGCAGGTGCTACCCCAGCACCGCTGGGACCCCCCACCAACCTCCTCAGGGCTCACTCTCCCCCCATCTGCCCCCCTCCTCTGCCTCAGGTCAAGGTGATGATGGGGAAGAACCGTGAAGCCACCGGGACCCTGCTCTGCAGGGACCCAGCATACGGGATCGTCCGCATGGATTTCGAGGACACGT
>NW_020799432.1:0-2494 GCF_003259725.1 Athene cunicularia | reverse complement strand
GCTTTAAGTGCGTTGTTCCATCTTCTCTTACTACGTGTTTTCTACCCCCAGTAAAATACACCTACTCTTCTCACTCCGGTGTCCGAGTTTAATTAGTGTCCGTAATCAGCAACCCCCAGGGACAAGTGACACTCACGTGGTGCAGCACGTGGATGCGGTAGGAGCCCTCGGAGGGTTTCCCGTCGTGCACGATGTTGGCGATGAGGTCGTAGGTGGTGTTGGCGTGCGCCGCCTGCACCTCCTCCGACAGGTACTCCCGCAGGTCCACGTTCCTGGGGGACACCCCGGAGCACCCCACACCCCTCAGCTGGGTGTCACCGGCACCCAAACCCCAACGGAACCCCTACACTACCCACAGACCTCCCCAGAAGATGAGATGATTCCAACCCCCCCTTAGATGCTCCCAATCCCCCTGCAGATGCTTCCAAACCCTCCTAAATGCTTCTAAACCCTCCTCAGACGCTTCCAAATCCCCACAGATGCTCCCAGCCCCCCTCTCCTAGATGCTTCCAAACCCTCCCCAACTGCTTCCAAACTCGTCCGAGATGTTTCCAAACCACCTTTAGATGCTTCCAAACCTGCTCCAGATGATTCCAAACCCACCCCACCCCCCCAGGTGCTCCCAAAGCCCCTCCAGATGCTTCCAAACCCACAACAGGGTGCAGGGAAAGGGAGAGAGAAACCCCAAGTGTTCACTGCTCACGTGATGGGGAAGTTGACGATGGTGGGGTTCTTCTCGACAAAGAAGTTGTTCTTGGTGAAGCGCTTGATGCAGAAGATGAGGTAGGGAGGCAGCCTGGTGAGCTGGAAGCGCTTGAGAAAGTTCTCCTTGTAGGTTTTGTACTCCTTCTCGGTGGCGCCGTTGAATTTGGCCAAGATGCTGAAGAGGGGCACCTGGGGGATGATGAGCTGCTCCTTCTCGTCCTTGTAGAGCGGGGCGGTGGGAAGGTCCAACGTCAGGTACATGAAGGTGGATTCCACCATCATCTCCTGGTACTCGGTGTTCTGCAGGAGCTGCGCCTTCTCCTCGGCTGGCTGCGAGACACGGGGCTCAGCTGGGGGCTTGCAGACCCCCACGGGGGCAAGAACCACCCCCCTTTGCCTTTCCATGTACTCACCAGATCCGGGTGAGGCAGTTTTTTGGTGAAGATGCGCATAGAGCCCTGGAAAACGTCGGTGACAATGGCTGCGGGGACAGAAAGACGTTGGGGGGAGACCAGGGGTGACACGAGGGTGCCCCAAAGGAATAAGGAGCCTTCATCACCCTCCACTCACTCTTCTTCTTCTTCTTCGTGCCACCCAGGGCCGAGTGTAGAGCGTTCAGGAACCAGGAGAGAAAGTCCACCCCGTCCCCTACCAACCAGAGAGTACATCAGAACTGGGGCAGGCGGCTGGATCCAGAGTCCCCCCCCACCATCCCACCCTGCTCCTCACCTTGCTTGGTGATCTGGAAGTTCTTCTTGCTGCAGAGGACCACAGCCTGCAGCATCTCATGGGGCGAAACGTGCGCTTTGAAGTTCCGGGGGTTCCAGAGTTTCCGCATCAGCTCCCCAAAACGCTGCACCAGCAGGAACATGATGTCCCCGGGCGGACGCTGGATGCTCTTATAGTTCTCCTCCTCCAAAAAATAATTCCTCAGTGGCGGCACGTTGGATAAAGCCTGTGGGAGAGAAGCCAGGAAGCATCCCTGCCAGCCTCGGGGTGGGGTTTCACCCCAAAAATGAAGCCTGGAGCCCCCCACCTGGTGATACCTGGAGGACGGCGTTGGCGTAATCGTTGGCTTTGATGTTGTTGAGCCCCACGATGCCGGGCAGGTACGTGGTGCCATCATAGGCACGGGAGAGCTTGGCCTGCTTGTCCAAGTTGGTGATCTGCTGCGCGGTGAAGGTGGGCTTCAGCACGTACTGTGGGAGAGAAACGGCGTCGGAAAAGAAGGGGGGCACACGAAGCTGAACCCCCTCCCAGGGCAGCTCAGCCCTCCTGCCGCACCGTGATGTCCTCCAGCGAGGAGTCGATGATCTCGTAGTTGTCGGGGAGGCAGTAAAACTTGAGGGTGTGGAGGTTGAGGAAGACATGGTGGCTGAACTGGACGCTGTGGATGTAGGCGTGAGACTTCAGCCCGCGGCCTGTGGGGAAGAGGGGAAAGTGTGTCAGGGCAGGGGGGGCATGGGAGGGGCACGAGAAGGAGGTGGTGGGGTTGGGGGGAGCCTCAAGTCCTCAGAGAGGAGAGAGGGAGGATGGGAAACCCAGGAGTCGGTGGAGATGGGACAGAAGGGCTTTCCCACCTGCATCTGGAGGCTGCTTCTGCCCACCCCAAGCATTCCCGTGCCTCTCCCCAGGCAACATCTGGTCCCTGGGTATCCCTGTGCCCCCCCCAGCAGCACCCCAGCCCTGGGTGTCCCTGCCATGTCCCCTCAGCAGCACCCCACTCCCCAGGGGGACTCACCCTGGAAGTACTTCCCGCAGACGAGGCAGGCGTAGACGTTGATGTGGG
>NW_020799431.1:0-2514 GCF_003259725.1 Athene cunicularia | reverse complement strand
CAGGTACCTGGACTACTTCCACGTGATGACTTACGACTTCCACGGCTCCTGGGACAGAACCACTGGGGAGAACAGCCCTCTGTACAAAGGCCCAGCTGACACCGGTGACATGGTCTACTTCAATGTGGTAAGTATATCTTGTGAGACTCTGTCACAGATGATTATCATAACAACCATGACCACAAGTTTAAGGAGTCATCCTCCTGCCTACGCATCCTGGCACAGACTTGAACTGTGGTGGTTGTTTTACAGGATTATGCGATGAACTATTGGAAGAGCAATGGTGCCCCGGCTGAGAAGCTCCTTGTTGGATTCCCAACCTACGGACATAACTTCAACCTCCAAAACCCATCTAACACTGCTGTTGGGGCACCAGTAACAGGAGCTGGGCCAGCTGGACCTTACACAAGGCAGGCTGGATTCTTGGCTTACTACGAGGTATGCGTGCTCCTACACACCCATGCCAAAAGAACAACACAAACACACTTCAAGCTTCCCAGCAAGGAATTTTTAACCCGTGTGATATTCCAAATGCTCTTTTCTGTGGGGCGCTTGCTAACTTCTCCCTCTCTCCCCTGCTTTCCTAGATCTGCACCTTCCTGGACTCTGGAGCCACCCAGGCTTGGGATGCCCCCCAGGACGTGCCCTACGCTTACAAAGGCAGCGAATGGGTTGGCTATGACAACATCAAGAGCTTCAACATCAAGGTATGCTGGGGTGTGCGGCTGTGCTAATGAGAAGGCAGGAGGCTCTGCACCAGCACATCCTGGGACTAACTGGGATTTCTCCCTGGCACTGAACAGGTTGACTGGCTGAAGAAGAACAACTTTGGAGGTGCCATGGTTTGGTCCCTGGACATGGACGACTTCACTGGCACTTTCTGCAAGGAAGGCAAATATCCCCTGATCACCACCCTGAAGAAGGGTCTTGGTCTGCAAAACAATGGTGAGTAGCTCAAGTACCGTGTGCTTCTTGGCTTCAGAGACCCACAAACATTGGCCTCTGGAACCTTGGGGGATAAGGACTTGGACCAGGGTCCAGCTGTCTCAAAGGCCTGGTGTGAGCCAGGCCAGACTTTGGGAGAACACACTAATAGCTGGTCCCGCCACTAAAGGGCCTGTGGAGGGAGGGGACGGCTGAGAGACTGTCAACACAGAAGTGAGCCCTTTCCTGATTTTATTTCAGACTGCGTGCCACCAGCTCATCCCAATCCTCCTGTCACTGAAGCCCCTAGCCAAGGAGGTGGAAGTGGGAGCGGGGGCTCAGGGGGTGATACTGGTGGCTCTGGTGGCAGCGGATTCTGTGCTGGCAAGGCCAACGGCATCTATGCAGACCCAACCAACAAGAGAAACTTCTACAACTGTGTCAATGGTGAAACCTTTGTGGAGAGTTGCCAAGAAGGCCTCGTCTTTGATGCCAGCTGCTCCTGCTGCAACTGGCCATGAAGATTCCAATGCTATTACAGCAAACAGACCCCTTTGATCTAATTGCATAGAATCAGAATGATTAAATAAAGTGCTCTGCAAAAGCAACATGCCTCCCTGTTTCTAACTCATCTATCTCTTAACATTTTGATGCTCCCTAATTCTCTCATGATATTTTAATGGTTGGAGCCCAGAGTGGTAACTGAGCACCACACAGCTGCTCACTCACCCGTTGCCCCTCAGGAATTGGAAGGAGAACATAAACCTAAAGTCTCAGGTATCACAATAAGGACAGAGAAGGATTACTCACCCATTATGGTCATGGGCAAAAGACAGACTTGTTAGGGGAAGGAAGATCAATTTAATGCAAACACTAACACAGAAATGCTTAACAGACAGAGTATGACAGTGAGAAGTGTTACCACTAGTTAAAAACACCTTCCCCCCCCCTCCCTTCTTCGCAGAATCAACTTTGTTCCAGATTTCTCTACCTCCTTGCCCACACGGTGCAGGGGCAGGGGATGGGGTGGTGGTCAGTCTGCTGCTGTTTTCTCCTCAGGGGAGGACTCCTCGCACTCTTCCCCTGCTCCAGTGTGGGGTCCCTCTCACGGGAGATAGGCAGTCCTCCATGAACTTTCTCCAACATGAGTCGTTCTCACAGGCTGCAGAGTTCCAGAGATGTGCAGGTGTGGGTCACTCCCGTCTGTCGCAATACTCCCAGCGCCAAACTACAAGAGCGGGGACTTCTTCCCACAGAGTTGCAGCCTTTCTCAGTAGCAGTCACCTGCTGCGACATGGGGGTCTCCATGGGCTGCAGGTGGGCATCTGCTCCACCAGTGACTACCATGGTGACAGGGGGTGGCTCTGCCATCTCACCACGGCCTTCAGGAGAGTCGCAGCTCCAGCACACCTCCCACCTCTTCCTCCTCCTTTCCTCTGCTGTTCTCAGTGTTAGCAGAGGTGTCCTCCTCGCAACTCCATCTCACAATTCCCACTCCTCCTCCCATCTTAAATACATCATCACACACTGGCAGCCACTGTTGCAAATTGGCTCGGCCTTGACAGAGAGGTGGGTCCAGCTTGGATCCAG
>NW_020799430.1:0-2548 GCF_003259725.1 Athene cunicularia | reverse complement strand
CCCAGCAGTCGCATCCCTCTGCCCCCCACACGCCAGGCAGGATGATGCCTGGCACCCTTGGGTGCTGTGGGCCCGGCCACGGATCAGGGGGTTGGAGATGGAAACTTTCCCGCATGGAAAACCATCGAATGGGTGGCTTTGAGCTTCCCCTGGCTGTGCCTCAGTTTCCCCAGCTGAGTTGTGAGACCTCCGTGATTCTCAGACCCTTCTCCAGCAGCTGAGAGCTGGATCCCATAACGAACCCTCATATACGGAAAATAAAAATAAGAAGAGGTTCCCGTGCGTTCAGAGCAAAGTCCCCGGGGGAGGCAGCTCTGCCCAGGCCCTGCTCCGGAGCGCTGTCCCAAATTGAATTCCTCCCCAGCTGCAGATGGCCGGGAATTCAATTTTCCCAGATCCATCAGAAGCTGATAAATGAGCTCCCTAATTACCGCGCAGATCCCATTAGCGCTGGCCGCGCTGGGAGGGGGGAATGCAGGAACGCTGCCCATCCTCTTCCCATTCCACCGCTCCCGAGTCCCCACCACGGGACCCTCCCGGCCCCGGCCCTCTGAGCCCCTCGCTGGCCACGTCTCCGGAGCACCCACCCTTTGCTGCGACACTCCAGAGCGGGGCCAGGCCAGGGGAGCCCTGACACGGCCCGATCTGCCAGAAAATATCTAGGAAAGTCCTTCAAACCCAGCCAGGAGGTGCTGGTGGCCGGTGGGGACAGGAAGGGGACAAGGTGCCAGGGAAAAGCCTTCCAGGAACGCCGCATCCCAGGGATGCACACGCTGCCAGCTCCCCCTGGCACTGCGGGGCCCTGCGGCAGCGACGCTCGGCCCCGTGCCCGGCTCTGCCGCTGGTGCCAGTGCCGAAGGCTGGGTACCAGCCACCCCCGGCGCTTGGGTGCCAGGGTGGGCACGGTGGCTGCTAAAAATGGCCGCGTGCCTCGGGAGGAAGGTGGTCGGGTACCGGGGATGCACCTTGTGATGGGGCGGTTTCCCTGTGGCGGCCTCGGGAGGGTGGAGAAGGCTCCGGGGCTGGTGCGGGGACGGCGTGTGGTGCCCCACCATGGGATGTGGGTCAGGGACAGGTGAGCGGGGTCTGTGTCCCCCTCCCCACCATGGATCAGGGACAAGTGACATGGGGCAAGTGGGGTCTGTGTCCCCCTCCCTGACATGGGATGTGGGTCAGGGACAGGTGATGTGGGGCTGAGCAGGGTCCATGTCCCCCTCCCTCACATGGGTCACGGACAAGTGACATGAGGCAAGGGGGGTCTGTGTCCCCCTCCCCACTATGGGACGTGGGTCAGGGACAAGTGACATGGGGCTGAGTGTGGTCAATGTCCCTCTCCCTACCATGGGATGTGGGTCAGGGACAGGTGAGTGGGGTCCGTGTCCCCCTCCCCACCATGGGACGTGGGTTTCCAGCTCCGCCTCTCATCAACAACTAATTAGGAACAAATCCTTTGGCCGCCCCGGCCCGGCAGCTGTTCCAAGAAGGCCGCGATGTTCCTGGGGACGGGAAATCCTTGAGGACAGGGCCACGTCCCTTTGTCCTGCCCGCCAAAGGGACAGCAACAGGAAGCGACCTTGACTCCGGCCCTGCTGCATCGGCTCCGGGCTGGGGTGCGGGGGGACAACCCGAGGAGCCCCCCCGAAGGGCTCCGGGGGGGTGGCCTTAGGTTGGAAAATTTGCTTGTCAAATTAAAAATCCCCACGGGGAGACTGTGGTGTCCCCAGGGAGTGGCGGTCCTGGGCTGTGCAAGTGCCTCGTGCAAACACCCTGTGCAAATCCCCCGTGCAAATACTTCAAATCCCCTGTGCAAATCCCTTGTGCAAATCCCCCGTGCAAATCCTTTATGCAAATAGTGCAAATGCCCCGTGCAAACACCCCATGCAAATACCCCATGCAAATACCCTGAGCAAACCACCCCGTGCAAACGCCCCGTGCAAAACCATCTTGTGCAAACGGCCTTATGCAGGTTGCCCTGTGATGCCCACCCTGTGCCAACACCCCTGGGCAGCCCACCCTGTGCTAACGGCAGTGGCTTGTGAGCCCGGTTGCCCACCCTGTGCTTGGTCGGGCCACATCACGTCATGCCACGTCACGCCACGTCACGCCAGACACCGCTCTCTGCCAGGCCTAGCTGTGGTTATATTGCAGCCTCGTCAGCTGGGACTCACTAATTGCCCCAAACCACCTGAAATGGCTTAAAAATGGTATTTAAAGAGAAATAAATCGCTCACGCTGGTGCCGTTATCAGCCCTGGGCCTGCTGGGTGGTGGTTAAGGCCGTGGTTAAGGCTGTGGTTAAGCGTGGCCAGTGCGGGGGCGAGGAGGAGGAGGATGGGATGGGCTCAGCCGGGCCCTTCCCTTCCGCACCCATCACCGCCCCGAGCTGGGCCCACACGGTTTGGAGCTGGGGAAACTGAGGCAGGTGCGGGTATGCAGGGCTCCGGGCGGGGTTTTTGGGTGGCCGAGCCCCCGGGTTTTCAGCCTCCGACCCCGGGAAGCCTCAGCCCGGCATCGCCGGGTACCAGGGCGGCTCCGAGCCAGGCTGCTGC
>NW_020799429.1:0-2548 GCF_003259725.1 Athene cunicularia | reverse complement strand
CACCCAACACCCCCCCCAACGCTTTTTGCTGGGGAGGCACCCCACTACCTGCCCTGGGGGCACCCCAAAATCTGCCATGGGGCACCCCAGGGGGCTGCAGGGGCTCTGGCAGGGCTGTCCCTGCCCTGGTGATGCTCATTGCCCATCCCAGCACCCCAAACCTTCCCGGGGGTGGGGGGCTGTGAGGGATCCTGCACACACCCCCCCCCAACATGCCTCACTGGGGGCCACATCCCAGGGGTGCCCCGCAGGGTGGTGACACCCGTGTCCCCCTCCCCAGGGACAATGTCTACCGCGTGAGCCTGGAGCCCACCGGTGCTGGCGAGATGCGCTACCACCGGGTAAGTGCTGAGCCCCCCGGGTACTAGGGGTTGGGGGGGCACTGGGGGGGGCTGTCAGCTTCTCCCCAGCCCCACGCTGGGTTTTGTGTGTGTGTTGCCCCCCCACCAGAAGCTGACGTGGCGCTCGAACCAGCACGACATCAGCATCTGCCGGATGAAGGGGAAACACGAGGTACGGAGTTGGGGGGGGGCACACCCCGTGAGACCTCCCTGGATGGGGGCTGAGCACCCTCCTGCACCCCGTGTCACATGGACAAAGCCACCCCGTGTGTCCCCCCCCGGCCACTGTCACCCTCCTCCTCCTCGCTCCCTGCCAGCCATTGTGTCTCGGTGATTTATTGGCCGCTTAGATAATTGGGTTTGTAATTAATTATTTCGGGCCTGTGGATCAGAGCAGGCGCAGCCCGGCATCTGCCAGAAATCCAATTTCCAGGTCCCATAAATGCCATTTTGGGGGCGAAAACACCCCGCAAGGCGGACCATCGCAGCCATGGGAGCACGCAGGGGTGAGGTGGGTGGGCCGGGGTGCCGGGGGGTGACGGTCCCCTCTCTCCGGCGCAGGCAGAGTGCCGTAACTTCGTCAAGGTGCTGCTGGTGCGGAACGAGAGCCTGCTCTTCATCTGTGGCACCAACGCCTTCAACCCCGTCTGCGCCAACTACAGCGTGAGTCACCCACCCCCCGTGTCACCCACCCCACGCGTCCCCCCGCGCCGTGGCCGGGTGACAGATGCTCCTGCCTGCGCCGCTGAGGCAGCCCGGGCCCCGCTCACGGCCCCGTCTCGCCCGCTGTAGATGGACACGCTGGAGCCCATCGGGGACAACATCAGCGGCATGGCCCGGTGTCCCTACGACCCCAAGCACGCCAACGTGGCCCTCTTCACAGGTCAGTGCTGGCACCGCCGGCGCCGTGCCGGGCGCTCTGCCCGCCGTCTCCCGCCCCGCGCCCGGCTGACGCCCCTCTCCCGCGCAGGGGGGATGCTCTTCACCGCCACCGTGACGGATTTCCTGGCCATCGACGCCGTCATCTACCGCAGCCTGGGGGACAGCCCGACCCTCCGCACTGTCAAACACGACTCCAAATGGTTCAAAGGTGCCTTCCCCCGGCGTGGTGGCCACCATGTGCCATGCCAAGATGTGGCACATGGCCCCTTTCTTTGCCATCCTGGGACATCGCTGACCCTGCCACTGTCCCCGCAGAACCCTACTTCGTGCACGCCGTGGAATGGAGGAGCCACGTCTACTTCTTCTTCCGAGAGATCGCCATGGAGTTCAACTACCTGGAGAAGGTGGGAGACATCCCTGCAGTGGTCTGAGACACCCAGGGTGGGGACAGGGACAAGGGGATGGTCACTGAGGTTGGGTACCAGGTGCTGATGGGTGTCCACCCCACAGGTGGTGGTGTCTCGGGTGGCCCGGGTGTGCAAGAACGACATGGGGGGCTCGCAGCGGGTGCTGGAGAAGCAGTGGACCTCCTTCCTCAAGGCCCGGCTCAACTGCTCCGTGCCGGGCGACTCGCATTTCTACTTCAACGTCATCCAAGCCGTGACGGACATCTTGGAGCTGGATGGGCGCCCCGTGGTGCTGGCTGTCTTCTCCACGCCTGCCAACAGGTCTGATCCTCTCGTGCCCTGCTCAGCCCCCCAGGGCTGGGCTGGGACCCCTCCACGTGCCCCACTGTCCGTGGGGGATAGGTTGAGGTGCTCACCCTGTGCCCGCGTCCCCCCAGCATCCCCGGCTCGGCCGTCTGCGCCTTTGACATGACCCAAGTGGCCGCCGTCTTCGAGGGACGTTTCCGGGAGCAGAAATCACCCGAGTCCATCTGGACACCAGTGCCCGAGGACATGGTGCCAAAGCCCCGGTGAGTGACATGCCACTGGGATGGGGCTGGGGAGAGCCAGGCTGGAACCAGCAAGAAGGGACATGGGGATGGAGGTGGGGACGGAGATGGGGACAGGGACAGGGACAGCCAGGACTGGTACCTGCAGGGAGGGTGATGGGAGTGGCTGTAGGGTCAGAGATGGGGACAGGGACAAGGACAGGGTTGGCAAGGGGTGGGGACAGGATGATGCCAGCAGGAAGTGTAGAGGGGATGGGGATGATGGGGCTGGGGACAGGAACAGGGACAGCCATGGCCAGTACCAGCTGGGCTGGGGACAGGGCTGGGGACAAGGCCAGCGTGGCCGTGGGGACGCTGAGCCATGCCGTGG
>NW_020799428.1:0-2583 GCF_003259725.1 Athene cunicularia | reverse complement strand
AAAATCATAAGTGCTGACACATTTTATATACCAACTATCCATCCAAACATTCTTCTCTCCTTTAACTCCCCAGTAATTTCAGAAAACATAAAATATTTCCCCATCTGTTTCTGAAATGCCTACAATTCATCCTTCACACTCTCTTTTCTACTTTGCTATTGTTCAACCAATGTTTTTTCTCCTCTCCTTTTAACAGAGGGCTGGAGGTTAGACTGAAATGCACCATACATTTCATTTTGCTAATAAACCAACCCACACAATGTCAAGCAGCCGACATGCATTGTGACAAAGGTGTCCTTCCAAAATAGAACTGACCCTGGGTACAGCTGCTAATTCCCCTTTTACATACTCAGTAAGTCACAATGCAAAATCAATCAAATGTCATCATTGAATCATTAAAAAATGAGATACAATATCTCTGAAGTCTGAGGGGAAAAAAAAGACTGAGGTTAAAATCACAAACTGTAGCTATAATTTATGACTTAATTAAACTCTGCATTGATATCCTTATCTGACAATACCTCTTTGGCCCTTAAATTGACACAGTGGAAATGAATCATAAGGGGCATGATTAACTGAGTCTCAAGATGCAGTAACCAAACAGATAGGAAGTGGGAACAGATGTACTGAAGATTTCTAATGTTCTCAATTTCACAGAATCCTCTAGGTTGGAAAAGACCTTGAAGATCATCCAGTCCAACCATTAACCTAACTTGACTGATAGTTCCCAAGCACAGCATATCCCTAAGTTCTAAATTGACCCAACTCTTAAACACCTCCAGGTATGGGGAATCTACCACCTCCCTGGGCAGCTCATTCAAATGCCTAACAACCCCTTCTGTGAAGAAATGCTTCCTAATATCTAGTCTAAACCTTCCCTGGCACATCTTGAGGCCATTCCCTCTTATCCTGTCTCTTTCTACTTGGTTAAAGAGGCTCATCCCCAGCTCTCTGCACCCTCCTTTCAGGGAGCTGTAGAGGGCGATGAGGTCTCCCCTCAGCCTCCTCTTCTCCAGACTAAACACCCCCAGTTCCCTCAGCCGCTCCCCGTATGACCTGTGCTCCAGACCCTGCACCAGCTCCGTTGCCCTTCTCTGGACACGCTCGAGTCATTCAATGTCCTTTTTGTAGTGAGGGGCCCAAAACTGAAAACAGGAATCGAGGGGCGGCCTCACCAGTGCCGAGTCCAGGGGTCAGATCCCTTCCCTGTCCCTGCTGGCCACGCTATTGCTGACACAAGCCAGGATGCCTTTGGCCTTCTTGGCCACCTGGGCACACTGCTGGCTCCTGTTCAGCCGGCTGTCAATCAACCCCCCCAGGTCCCTCTCTGACTGGCAGCTCTCCAGCCACTCCTCCCCAAGCCTGTAGCACTGCTGGGGGTTGTTGTGGCCCAAGGGCAGCCCCCGGCATTTGGCCTTATGGAAACTCCTCCAGTTGGCCTCAGCCCATGGCTCCAGCCTGTCCAGGTCTCTCTGCAGAGCCTCCCTGCCCTCAAGCAGATCAACACTCCCACCCAACTGGGTGTCATCTGCAAACTGACTGAGGGTGCACTCGATCCCCTCGTCTGGATCATCAATGAAGATGTTAAACAGGAGTGGCCCCAAAACCGAGCCCTGGGGGACACCACTCGTGACCGGCCACCAACCAGATTTAACTCTGTTCACCACAACAATTTGGGCCTGGCTATCCAGATAGTTTTTTACCCAGCAAAGTGTGTGCCTATCCAAGCCCTGAGCAGCCAGTTTCGTCAGAATGCTGTGGGAAATGGTGTCAATGGTCTTGCTAAAGTCAAGGTAAACTACATCCACAGACTTTCCCTCATCCAATAAGCAGGTCACCCTGTTGAAAAGGAGATCAAGTTTGTCAGGCAGGACCTGCCTTTCATAACCCCATGCTGACTGGGCCTGGGCATCTGGTTGTCCATTATATGACTTTTATTGTCACTCAGGAGTATCTGCTCTATCGCCTTCCCTGGCACTGAGGTCAGACTGAGAGCTCTATAGTTTCCTGGATCATCCTTCCTGCCCTTCTTATATATGAGCATCAAATTTGCCACCCTCCAGTGCAATGGGACCTCCCCAGTTAGCCATGATTTTAGATAAATCATGGACAGCAGCTTGGGGAGCACATCTGCCAACTCCCTCAGCACCCTTGGGTGTAACCCATCGAGTCCCACAGACTTGTGTGCATTCACGCGGTGTAGCAGGTCTTTGATGACCTCCTCTTCAACTGTGCTGACTTCAGTCTGCTTCCCCTCCCCATCTCCCAGCTCAGGAGGTGGGGTGTCCAGAGAACAGACAGTTCTACTGCTAAAGACTGAGGCAAAGTAGGCATTGAACACCTCAGCCTTTTCCTCATCCTTAGTTACCATCTTTCCCTCTGCATTCAGTAAGCGAGGGAGATTGTCTCTAATCCTCCTTTTGCTTTTAACAACTTTATAGAAATATTTTTTGTTATCCTTAGCAGTTGTAGCTAAGTTGAGCTCTAGCTTTCCTAATGTTCTCCCTGCGTAACTTCACTGCGACTTTATAGTCTTCATGAGAGACCTGGCCCCTCTTCCAAAAGCCATAGATTCTCCTTTTG
>NW_020799427.1:0-2622 GCF_003259725.1 Athene cunicularia | reverse complement strand
GGACACCCACCTGCCCCGGCAGGAACAGCCCCTCCCTCCCCACGGCCCCTTTTCTGCCGCCGCTAAAATATTTTCACCCATCTGGTGAGAAATGGGGTGAGCGGGCAGAGCCCCCCCTGCCCTGTCCCAGCTATGGGCTGTCCCTCTCTGCAGCCCCCGTTGAGCCCCTCATCCCTCGGGTACTTTATCCCCCCGCGTCCCCCAGGGCACCCCGCAGAGCCCAGCCTGACACTGAGAGAGAAGCGGCAAAAAAACCCCGGCGCGTGCCCGACAGCTGCTGTGGAGAGAAGCTCTTGTGCCATCTGTAAACCAAATCAAGGTGAAATGCGGCCAGGACAGGGAGGGTCACGCCGTCCTCAGCGGTGAAAAACACCGTTTAGTTCTTCAGAGGCAGAAATCGGAGCTTCTTTCACCTTTTCTTTGAGGTGCCGGGTCGACAGAGCCCCAAACGCGGCTTTGTCGTCCTCTCCGGCCTCAGGACGTGGCTGAAGATCCAGATGAGAGCCCAGATCTGCCAGGAAAGGCAGCCCCTGACCTAAAGCCACGGGAGAGCTACGCTGATTTTCAAGCAGGAGATAAAATCGTGGCTTTGGGGAGCACAGCCGTGTGCAGACAGCGCCCCAGAACGGGCATCGGGGAGTCAGGTCGGAAGAAATTGTGCCCGTTTGCGACTTAACGTGTCGCTCCCCATCGCTCGGAGCAGAGCGTGAGCTCAGATCCCTGTACAGGACCCTAAAACCCGCCGGAGACGTGTTGGGAGCAAACTGAGCTACTCGGAGCAGCCAAACACCAGTTTAATAGGCGGAGTTACTGGTCCACCAGCACAGCCCTGGCGGCGGAGCTACTCCCGCGCTCAGCCTACGATGCGGAGCAACAAACCAACACTTAAACTGCCTGTTTCGCCCCCAAAAACTGCTGCTGCTGCTTGAATTCCCTGCCCAACCCCACGCTACAGCCCTGCGCCCGCGCCAGCCCCCCCGAAGAGAGGGGAGACCCCCGTGCCTGCCTCACACCAGGGTTTGTGCGGGCAGGGCCTGGCAGCCGCGGCGGGGCTGGGTCCACACCACCGCACAACCACCACAGAAAGGGGACAGAAACCCCCCGACTGCAGCCCGACGATGCATTTTTCTAACAGCAAACCCGAGCAACTCCCACGTGAATTGTGGCCGTTTTGTCTCAAAAGCTCTTCTCTCCCCGCACGCGCCAGCTCCCGACGACGACACGCGCAGCCCAGCCTGACGTCAGGCTGTTAATTCCACACGCCAGGTTTGGTCGTTTGACTTCAAAACCCTTTTTTTTTTTTTTTTTGTTTCCCCAGCGGAGTTTGGAGCAGAACCAGCCGTGGGGGTGAAGCAGGAGGTGAAGCAGCGCAAACCGTCAGGCCCAGCCCTCAATTATCGCAGCCGCAGCGTAAAAAAGCACCACACAAAGCTCAAAGTCCTTTGCAAAGCCCCAGCGGGAGGGGCTGCACCAGCCAAAGCCAAACTTTTGCTGCCACCCTGCGTTGGTGATGGGGGGGACGAAGGTTCCGGCTGCTCCCAGGGGAAGGCGACGGCCCCACTCACCGCAGGACAGGATGAAGTTGGAGGACGTCAGGACGATGAAGGGGAAGGTCTGCAGCAAACCGAAGTAGACGAGGTTGGTGAAGAGCCCCACGCCCACCATGAACCCCGGAAAGTGTTCAAAGAGGTAGAGGCCAACCAGCACGGCCGAGGAGAACTGGAAGAGAAAAAAAAAAAGTGTAGGGGGGAGAGGTTACCCGGGGCAAACACGGCGGGACAGGCAGGCAGGAATCAAGGGAATGGCCTCAAGCTGCCCAGGGCAGGGTCAGGCTGGCTCTGAGGAAGGATTTCTGTGCAGAAGGGGCTGTTGGGCGTTGGAATGGGCTGCCCAGGGCAGGGGGGAGTCCCCGGGATCCCTGGGGGGGTTGAAGAGTCGGGCTGAGCCAGCGCTGAGGGATCTGGGGGAGTTGGGAACGGTCAGGGGGAGGGTCATGGTGGGGCTGGAGGAGCTGCGAGGGCTTTTCCAACCTGGGCGATGATTCTGGGAATCCCATCCTGTTGCTGCGGCTCCTGGGCCTCAGTTTCCCCAGCCAAGGGGGCAGAGGGGGTCGCCCAGGAGGGGTTCAGCACCCCCCCTGGGGTTAAGCGAGGTGCTGATTGAAGCAGCCTGTGCCAGCCTCCCCCCTCGCCAGCCAGAGCCATCGTGGGCCCGGGGGAAGCCGGAGCTTCCCAAGTGCGCGTCCCCAAGGTCCGCAGCCGATGTCCCACCCCACAGCTGCCCCAGGGGGGAGTGGGGGGGATTTGGGGGGGAAGGAACTGCCCGTTTCGGGGAGCACTGGGACTCACCCAGATCATGTACTTGATTATCCTCCTGGTGACAACCGTGTACTCCTCAATCAGCTCCGCCAGGTAGTAAAGCCCGGCAGCTGTGGGAGAAAAGCCTGGCTTAGCCCCGTGGGCTGGCAGGGACCCCCCCAAACACGGTGAGAAACCAAAGGGCAGAGGTCTCCCCCCCCCTGCTCCCCACAACTCTCTGAGGCACCCAGGGGACACCCCCCCCAAACTCTGGGGCTTCCACAGAATGTCAGGAACCTCGGGGGCACTCATGGGAGGGCCCCCC
>NW_020799426.1:0-2640 GCF_003259725.1 Athene cunicularia | reverse complement strand
GCGGGGGGCAGCGCCGGCCCCTCCAGCGGCGGGTGCTGACGGTTCGGTGCCACCTCTCGTTCCGCAGGGCCATCAAGAACGGCAAAGGGCTGCACAGCAAGAAGGAGGTGCCGATCCACCGGGTGGCCGATATCTCGGGGGTAAGGACCCTCCGGCGCATGGCGGCGGGGCTGGGGGGAGCGGCTGTGCCACGGTTGAGGTGCTTTGCGGGCATGGGGCGATCCCGGAGAGGTGTCGGGGTGCCGGCGCGCCCGCACAGGCCCGCTCCTTGCACACGGGATTTCCGCAGGACCGGAGCTGGGACGCTCGGCTGGGGATGGTTTTACCATCCTCCTCCTCCTCCTCTGGGGCTGGCGGCTCCCCAAGTGCCCCTGCAGAAGCTGTTTGTCACCCCCGGCACGTCCCAGAAAGGGTGAAATGTGATTTCTCCTGGGGGTTTCTCTTCCCTGGGGAGGTCTCACCGCATGGCTCGTGCTGGCATCACCCCCAGCACCGGTGACAAAGGTGACCCCGCGGTGCCACAGGGCTCCTGCCGCCGTGCCAGAGATGTCGATAAATCAGCACAGAGGGGCTGTGTCCGTGCCCCAGCTCACAAGAGGGTCCCTCGTGTCCTCGGGGGGATGGAGCTCTGTCCTGGGAACCCCAGTTCCTGAGGTATCCTGGGCACCCCAACTCCTGCACAGTCCCGGACACCCCAATTTTATTTTTTTAATTGCGGCATCAGCTGCTCGTACAAGATGGAGATTTCCCGATTTCGGGGAAGGGTGCTGCCCGCACCGGCACCCCATCCTGGGGACACCCCCTTGGCAGAGCTGCCAGCACCCCAGGGTGGGGGCTCGCTTGCCTTTTAGGCTTTAAGAAACCCGACATGCCGGTGTGATTGCTCACAACGAGTGAGACAAAGCGGCATGGGGACGTCCCTGCTCCGAGCCCCCCGGCCCCGCTCCCCGCAGGGTCCCCGCGCCGGGGCCGTGCAGCCGCCGGGATCGTTAGGAGCCCCCGTAACTCAATCAGTGCAAAAGAGTTGGGGCCGGATGGGAAGGGGAGGGCCCCCGCAAACAAAATTAGGCTAATACATCACGGCTTTTATGAAGATTTGTTAATCTTTTTAAATCTTGAATAGTTTTCTGTAAATTGATCCAGGCCTCCGTTCGCGGCGTGTCAGCAGTAGCGGGGCGTGATGAATGCGGGCGCGCGCCGGGCTGACAGCGGGTGCTTTACCACTGCCAAAATAATTCCCTGGGAATTAGCCTCAGCGAGCTCCTCCCGCCGCCCCGGCGCGTGCTGGCATCGGCCAGCACCCGCCTTCGGGGTCCGGAGGGGATCGGGGTGACGGGGGTGTGCGCGTCGTGATCTCCCAGCACCGGCCTGGAGCCTCCCCGGTGCTGCGCCACGGTGGGAGGCAGGAGCCAGGCAATATTTTGGGGTGCTGGTGACCCCGACACCAGGACTTGCCGGGGCAGCGAGCTGCCGGGTGGAGGTGGCTGAGCGTGGGGTGTCCGTCCCCCCCCCCGGCGTGATCCCAGCTGTGGCACCGCTTGGCCCGGAAAAGCGCTGGTGGCAGCGGCGCTGCCGAGCTCCGTGGCCCCTGGCACGGGCACTGGGGTGGTGCTGGCGGTGGAGGGGCTGGTGTGGCGCTGCCCTTTGTCCCTCGGCTGCTGGGGATGTCCCTGTCCCCGGCGCTTCCCCGTGCCAGCGCCGCTGCGGCGCCCGCTGCCCCTCGCCGGTGCAGCCCCTCCCCTCGCTGTGGCGCTCCGAGGGGAAAACGCGGGATCTGAGCCAGTGTCACCTTCCAGGGGGTGGTGACAGGGTGGTCGCAGGACCCTCAGTGCCACCCACGCCTTGGTCCCTGACCCTGACCCGTGCTGTGGGGTGGCTTTGTCGCATCCCTCACCCGTGGATGCCAGCCCGTGCTGTCCACCAGCACGGCACCGGCACCGTGTCCTTGTCCCCTGGGTCGTCATCTCTGTCCCCACCCAATCCCGCTGCCGGTCCCCAGCTCTGCCCTCCTGCTCCCCACCATCCTGCCTGGTGCAGAAATCAGGGGATTAGCTCAAACCCAGGATTCAACCCAGTTTTCCCAGCAGCCTCCTGAGCTCCGGCCCGGCTCACGCTGGGAAATGCCCCTTTTCTCACGGTTCGGGCCGTGCTTTGGCTCCTGTCCTGGTGTCCCCGGAGCACCCCGCTCCTCTCCAGCGCCCCGAGCCCCGCTCAGTTCCATCCCCCTCCCTGCCTGGCAGGAGCTGCGGAGACAAGCAGCTCCCTTGTCCCAGATCCCGCGATGCTGCAGGCAAGAAAAATCCCCCCAAAAACCAGAGAAAAAGCCCAGAGGGAAGCGGAGGAGCGATAGGGATCTGCGCTAGCTCGCTTCTGCCATTAACGTGCGCTCTAGCACGGGAGCGCAGGCGAGTGTGCGGCAGCCCGGCCGCCAAAAAGCCTCCTGTCCTTGTCAAAAGTCCTTGAATAATTTTGCATAATTGGCAGAGCTTCACATAAAAAGTGGAGTTCGGGTGATATTTTTTCCCTCGCTGTATTTATGCATAATTTTCCTTCCATTCCCAGCTAATTAAACTCTGGAAGTGTTAAAATAATAGTAACGGGGGTGATATCACCTGGGCAGGAGGTACGGGCAGGGAGCGG
>NW_020799425.1:0-2646 GCF_003259725.1 Athene cunicularia | reverse complement strand
TTAGAAAGTTAGGGGCTCTGATCTGAACCTCATGATGCAATGGGATGGTGCAACTTATACTTCTGCATTCTCAGTCAGTGTAAATCATTCTAATTGAGTCTGACTAAATTTTCCTTTCTATGTTTCTTCCAAGTAGTAAGTAATTAAGTGAAACCGGCCATCAAGTTTCATTCTCACACTGTTACAGATCTCAGCTGGGACTCTCTTCCCCTCCACCTATGCAAAGAGGAATTGTCCCTGCAGCTCCAGAATCATCTCAAAGGAATGAACTCAGAAGAAAAAATAGTACTACAAACCCTTTACTTTGTTAAAACACAGATCATGGATTCTCATTTATGCAGCCACTCAGTCGGATAAGAAAGGTAGAGAGTGAATTAGAAAAAGGATGGTATCATCATTACAAGTACAATAGCACCACCAACAACAGAAAAAGCAGAGAGTATTGGCCTGTACATAATTATATTATAATTGTTATGGAGAAGATGAGCAGTTTATTATTTCAGAATAACATCTGGTTATCAGTTTCCTCAGGGCATCCTTGATCTCCTGGTTCCTCATGCTGTAGATGAGGGGGTTCACTGCTGGAGGCACCACCGAGTACAGAAATGACACCACCAGGTCCAGGGATGGGGAGGAGATGGAGGGGGGCTTCAGGTGGGCAACCATGGCAGTGCTGACAAAGAGGGAGACCACGGCCAGGTGAGGGAGGCACGTGGAAAAGGCTTTGTGCCGTCCCTGCTCAGAGGGGATCCTCAGCACGGCCCTGAAGATCTGCACATAGGACACCACAATGAAAACAAAACAACCAAAACATAAAGAGACACTGAACATGATGAACCCAGCTTCCCTGTGGTAGGAGTGTGAGCAGGAGCGCTTGAGGATGTGGGGGATTTCACAGAAGAACTGCTCCAGGGTGTTACCATGGCAGAGAGGTAGTGAAAATGTGTTGGCCGTGTGCAGGAGAGAATAGAGGAACCCAGAGCCCCAGGCAGCTGCTGCCATGTGGACACAAGCTCTGCTGCCCAGGAGGGTCCCGTAGTGCAGGGGTTTGCAGATGGCAACGTAGCGGTCGTAGGACATGATGGTGAGAAGGAAATACTCTGCTGAGATAAATAAGAGAAAGAAAAAGAGCTGTGCAGCACACCCCAAGTAGGAGATGTGCCTGTTGTCCCAGAGGGAGTTGGCCATGGCTTTGGGCAGAGTGGTGGAGATGGAGCCCAGGTTGAGGAGGGAGAGGTTGAGGAGGAAGAAGTACATGGGGGTGTGCAGGTGGTGGTCACAGGCGATGGCGGTGATGATGAGGCCGTTGCCCAGGAGGGCAGCCAGGGAGATGCCCAGGAAGAGCCAGAAGTGCAAGAGCTGCAGCTCCCGTCTGTCTGCGAATGCCAGGAGGAGGAACTCGCTGATGGAGCTGCCGTTGGACATTTGCTCCCTCTGGACATGAAGCCTTTGCAAAGATAAAAATGCAGTTCAGGGTTGTCACTGAATTTATTGTCCAAAAATTCCTCAATTTCTGACAATCCCCACACCCCCCCAGTCTTTTTCCATCCAGACAGACCTTCCCGCACTCCCGGGCTGGAGCTCTGGTGTTTGCTGGCTGAGGGGGCAGTGAGGAGCAAGGGATTCTGCTGGGGTCTCTGCAGGAATCAGATGTGCAGTGCCCCAACAGGCAGAGAGGAACCCGCAGGAATCTCTGGTTCACTCCGCTCCAGAAATCCAAGCGATTTCAGCCTCGTCCCTCCCAGGCCCCCCGGCTGCAGAGCAGAGCTGTGGGGCTTTGCTCTCTTGCCTTTGGCTCCTGCTGCCCTGTCCTCCCTGAGGAGTGCGTGCTGAAGGCACAGCCTGGACATTGCTGCTGCCCTACAAGTGCTCCCTGGAGAGCGCGGGGGTGCAAATGGCAGAGCCTGAGTGCAGAGTGAGGAGAGCCAGGCTGTCCATCAGACTTGCTCTCAGCTGCCCTGGGCTGGCACCTCTGGAATCTGCAGGGGGGTCAGCCCAGCTGTTCCCTTGACCGGAGTTTGGATGCTGCTGAGAGCAGAGGAATCCAGCTCAAATCTCCCCTCCCCAGGAAAGATCTCAGAGCTTTTTGGTTCATTGAGGATGGGGTGTCTGGCAAAAGATGCAGTTTCTCCCCATCCCAAGGCCAGCATTGCCCAGAGAGCCAGAGGCTCGAAGGGGGCTTGGGCACCTTGCTGCCATGGACACATCTGCATGGCAGGGCCTGCAGGGCCCGTTGCTGAGCTGCAGCTGAAAGCCCCATCCCCAGAGATCCTGAAAACAGGAGCAGCAGCAGCAGGGGCAGGGGCAGAAGCAAGGAGCAAAGGAGCAATGCCCAATGCTTCTGCCCAGGGAGGCCAGGCCAGGGAGGGACAGATGGGCACTGGGGAGAGTCTTCTCTGCTGCAGCTCTGCCTGCACAGGAGGCAGCTCCTGCCCTGGATACCGGGGCCTGGAGGAGAGAGTCTCTGCTGGGTGCGGGAGGAGACCAGGGCTTTGTTCTGAAACAGCACTTTCCCTGAAGGGTGATCGGGAGGTGCCTAAATACCACCGGTGCCCAGAGAGTGCTGTCAGCCTGTGACTCCCTGCCAAAGCCTCTGGTGCCTGGAGCGGTCCCAGCCAGCAGCTGCTTCGCTTTCCCCTTCTCTCC
>NW_020799424.1:0-2675 GCF_003259725.1 Athene cunicularia | reverse complement strand
GCCTAGCAACAGTGCGATAAGGATGTGAACCTGAATGAGTTGGGAGAAACTCGACGAGACAAACTACTCCTGGAAGGTTTTGGGATGGAAGAGGAAGTTGCACAGGGCAGGAAACCTGGCAAGGCTGATGTGGCACTTTTTATTAAAATAAGAAGGTTTAAATCACGGGCTAAGTTAACTGTCTTGAGTATTTGTACTGCGTGTTATTCATGTGTGCGGGAGAACATTATAAAAGGGCTTTCTTAGTTGTAATAATCGGGCATTGCTTGATTACATCGGTCATGTACGTGCTCAGCT
Organism: Athene cunicularia; assembly: GCF_003259725.1. Classification (NCBI taxonomy): domain Eukaryota; kingdom Metazoa; phylum Chordata; class Aves; order Strigiformes; family Strigidae; genus Athene; species Athene cunicularia. The sequence continues at coordinate 2,378 of NW_020799424.1, read as the reverse complement.
CTCCTGCAAGTGGCTTCCCTGGGTGGGGCCCTCAAGATTGTCACAGTCTTCACTGAGGAGGACTCGTCGGAGTGCAGTCTGAGGGGGAGAAAGACGGTCGACATATCCAGGCACTGCCCCGTGTCTGAAGTTGAGAATCAGTGCGCTGTAACTTAAAAGGGAAAGATAGAGGGAGAGTTTGAAGCTAACAGATCCGCGAGAGGCGGCGGCCAGGAGGAATGGGGGCTGCCCTTCCCGTGGACGAACAGGCAGTGGTGAAACTCCTGCAGTGTGTCCTCTCTATGAGGGGGAAAAAATAAAAGTTCACTCTGGAAGGTTTAAGATGGAGCCGAGAGAAAGGATTTCTATCTACTTGGGAATCTATAGGGAAACAGCTTTGGGATTCGATCAGTGATGGAGGAAGGTCAGCCAAAGCAGTGAGCAGCTGTAGCACACTCTGGAAACAAATCTGAGAGACTTTAGGGGTCGCAGCTGCATCTCTTTCTGACAATCCGCCTCTGAGGCCGGTGCCCCTATCAGCTGGGACAGAGTTAGGTCAGAGAAAAAATCCGTTCGTTTCATGGATTGTGCAGCTGGGCTCGCGGCAGGCAGCGGGGGCTGAACCGAAAGGTGCGTGGCCGGGAGCTGAGAACACCAGAGGACACCTGATGCCGTCAGAAGGGGAATGACACGGTATCGGAGGAGACCGCGGGGTCCGGCAGTGGGGGGGGTTGCACAGTATGGAGTTGGCGGCAGCGGCCCGGGGCCTCCCCGAGACCCCCCCACCATGGAGTGACTGCCTGCGGATGAGCCCGGCACCACGCGCTCGGCCCGCCCCCCCCCACCGCCACCCCCTGACAAAAGCGGCATTTTTTTCATGGAGAAGGCGCTGACGCTGTCATGCAGCAATGGCTTACTCTGTTCTTAATGGAGTCTTCGCATTTGTAATATTTGTCATTTCATGTTGTGTCAGTAACGAGTGTGGGAAACCTCTTTGTGTGGTTGTGTGATTGTTCTGCGTGTGTGAGACGCGGCCCAGCTGCAGCTGCAGAGTCGGTGCTGCTGTCAGTTTGGGCTCAGTGTTCTAAGTGTTACAGGTAAAACACCTCCTCTAACGGGAGGCAGTAATTCCGTGTTCATTGTTGTCCTGAATTTAGGTGCATGCTCTGCGGGGAGAGTGCACCTCTGAACCATCTGCCTGACGGAAATATTGTCAAAAGGTCATCTGCAACCTTACAGGGTTGTTTGTTTTACCAGGGGTCACAGATGATGGTTATGAAGAAGAAAATCAGAATTATGGCCTGAACCCCTGTGTTCTGTAACAAAAGGGTCAAAAATTGTTCAGCTTCCTTATTTTACCGCGGCTCCTGCTAATAATATAGCAAGAAGCTGCAGTGACTCAGGATTTGGATCAGCAGGTACCCCTTAAATATTTTGGGCTCAGACAGTGACACAAGATTGACTTCTAGTAAAATGTACTCTCACTAAAGCTAAAGCGTCTGTTACAACAACAAAAAGGGGAGATGCACAGTATCAATCTAACCCTCAAGAAAGGCTAAATAAGGTGTTGTATGTCATGAACTTTTAAACATTCCCCTGTCTCACAGGTGCCACCAGTACTGTGACATTTCTCATCGCAGATACCAGATCAGCAAGAAGTCCAGGGCAAGGCTCAAGTGTTAACAAAAACCTAGAAAGGGGTAACTGGGAAGGACCATTTCCTTTAATAACCTGGGGAAGAGGTGATGCTGGTGTCTCCACAGGTCTCATCTCCAATGGTCACCGGCAAGGTGTGTGCAACCACCCCTGAGGGTGAGAGGCAGCCAGCACTCAGGATCCAGCTGTGGGTGCTGTGGGTGCCCCTGTGCCAACAGTTTGGGATCTCTTTCATTGATCGTTTAAGCGGAATATCTGGGCAATGTTTGCTACTGCAACAGAACAAACCACACTACAGTTGCCTTAATGAAATATTTAGGCTTATTAGTGAATAGTGGAAGATGTAGTTTAGATGGAATGTAGTTATTAATAAGGATGAAATGCTGTAAGAATGTGTGTAATCCACTTTCTTTGTTTAGGAATATTAAGAATTAAGAGCTCAAGTGTTTAACCTTATTTAGAAACTCCCTTGGTTTTCCCCCTGGAGTACTGGCCAGGCTCCAGGTGGAACCCAACAGGACGATGAAATCAGATGTTTCCGCTCAAAGAAAAGTGACAGTTATTTTGGCCTGTTGATTTAGAGGCCGGACCTGCTTGCAGCGCCGTTGGATGCCTCACCTACGGATGGACGCATCACGTAGGGTTTCCAGTTTGTGAGGAAGGGCACTCTGAATTCTCGCTGTATCCAGGGTTCCCTAGCAATTGCGGATCTGAATGTTAGTACTTCTATTAATTAAGTGTGC
>NW_020799423.1:0-2694 GCF_003259725.1 Athene cunicularia | reverse complement strand
CCCCGGTCAGCCAGGACTGCTGGTAAATGATGGAAAGCGGCTTGGCGAGCACCCCAGCCAGCTCCTTCAGCACCCTCGGGTGTATCCCATCCGGACCCATAGACTTGTGTGTGTCTGTGTGATGCAGCAGGTCACTGACTGTCTTCTCCTGGATTGTGGGGGGTCGTTCTCCCAGTCTCTGTCTTCTGGCTGAGGAGGCTGGATTCCCTCAGTACAACTAGTCGTGTTATTAAAGATGAAGCAAAGAAGTCATTAAGCACCTCAGCCTTTTCCTCATCACTCGTCATGTTTCCTCCTGCATCTAGCAGGGGACGGAGGCTCTCCCTTTCTTTTGCTGTTGACATAGAAACATTTCTTGTTTCCTTGATTGCTGAAGCCAGATTAATTTCTGTCTGGGCTTTAGATCTCCTGATTTCCACCCTGCATATCTTCACAGCATCTTTGTAATCACTGTGTGTGAGTAGTCTCTTCTTCCAAAAACTGTAAACTCTTCTTTTCTGAGTTGCAGCCAAAGCTCCCTGTTCAGCCAGGGTGGTCTTCTCTGCTGCCAGCTTCTCTTAGAGCACCTGGGGACAGCCTGCTCCTGAGCCATTAACACTTCCTTTTTAAAGAGTGCCCAGCCTTCCTGGGCCCCTGTACCCTTCAGGATTGTCTCCCAAGGGATGCTGTCAAGTAGGTGCCTAAACAAGTCAAAGTCAGGCCTTGGAAGTCCAGGATGTCAGTTCTGCTGCTGCCTCTCCTGGCCTCTCTAAGAGTAGAGAACTCTATGATTGCTGTGCCCTAGTTGGCCACCATCCAACACATCATCCACCAGTCCTTCTCTGTTCACAAAGAGGAGATCCAGCAGGGCACCTTCTCTGGTTGGTTCTCTCACCAGCTGTGTCAGGAAGCTGTCTCCCACACATTCCAGGGATCTTCAGGACTGGTCCCACTCTGTTGTGTTGTATTTCCAGCAGATGTCTGGGAAGTTAAAGTCTCCCACAAGAACAAGGGCAAGTGATTGTGAGATTTCTCCTAAATGCCTATAGAATATTTCATCAACCTCTCTGTCCTGGGTGGGTGGCCTACAGTAGACTCTTACTACAACATCTGCCCTGTTGGCCTTCCCCCTGATTCTAACACAAAGACACTCCACCCTGTCTTCACTACACTTGTACTCAAAGCAATCATAACAGTCTCTAACATACAGAGCCACCCCACCTCCTCTCCTTCCTTGTCTGTCCCTCCTAAAGAGCTTGTAGCCATCAACTGGCACACTCCAGTCATGGGAGACATCCCACCATGTTTCTGTAATAGCCACAACATCATAATTTTCCTGTTTCATCATGGCTTCAAGCTCCTTCTGTTTGTTACCCATGCTCTGTGCATTGGTATTCATGCACTTCAGACGGGCTGATGTCCCCAGCACCTTTTCGCATCTAGAGGTCCTAAGTCCAGCCTGACCTTTCACAGGTGTTACCACAGTTACTAATCCATCAATATCCCTTGCATCTTTGTTGTGCTGCATGCCTCCACTGAGATGGCAGGGTGAGGGTCATTGCTGGCACAACAGCCCACAAACTGTGGTAATCTTCCCTAGGGCTTATGTCTGGGAGTTCCAGTTTTTCCACTTCTCCCTTCAAATCTAGTTTAAAGCTCTGTCAATGAGCCCAGCTAACTCCTGCCCCAAGATCCTTTTCCCCCCTCTGGGACAGGTGCATCCCATCTGATGCCAAAAGCTCTGGCGTCCTGTATACTAAACCATGACTGGAAAATCTGAAGCCCTGATGGTAATACCAGTCTTGAAGCTACAGGTTCATCTGTTGAGTTCTCCAGTATTCTTCCTCATCCATCCCTGCAACTGAAGGGATGAAGGAGAACACAGTTTGTGTCCCCGACCCCTTAACCACTTTCTCTAAGGCCCTGAAATCTCTCTTCATTGATTTAGGACTTCTCCTGGTAATATCGTAGTTACTTACCTGAAAAAACAATTGAGGGCTGTGTCCTTGGGTTTCACTAGAGCGGGGAGTTTTGCCATGAGGTCCTTCACATGGGCCCCAGGGAGGCAGTAGAGTTCCCTATGAAGCGGGTCCAGTCTGCATATGGGGCCTTCGACACCCCTCAGAATGGAGTCACCCACTACAATGACCCTCCTGGGGTTCCTTTTAGAATTGGTTTTAATACCTGGTCTAGAGCTACCCAGCCTTGGTGGACCTTGATCTTCCTCATTATTTGACTCATTTTCTTCATCCTTCTCTACTTCATTCATAAGTTCCAGGGCCCTGTATCTGTTGTGAAGGGGCACCATGGAAGGTGAGGGAGGTTGGGAGAGGATTTTCCTGCCCCTCTGAGCAGGGACCTGTTTCCAGCCTCCCCCATCTCTTAGGTCCCCTCTTTCTGCCTGGTAACAAGGGGGTGAGGGATTGCCTGCTTCTTCTGGAGCCTCCATTTGCTACTGTTGCTTCAGGGTGCTAAGGTATTACTCCACCAATCAATTTCCCTTTCAGCAATCCCTAATACTTCTTAATCCTTCACCTCTTCTTTGAGCACAGCCACCAGGCTGAGCAGGTCACCCAGCTGATCAAAATGCACACAGGTGTTGTCACTGCTGCACTCCGACAGGATTGACAGGCTCAAGCTCTGTTGACCTTCCCCAAACTTCAGTGCAGTTTGTTCTCAGAACTTTATGTATCTCATGCAAATTGGCTACATCAA
>NW_020799422.1:63938-74361 GCF_003259725.1 Athene cunicularia | reverse complement strand
TTTCTTTCTCCCCTCGCAGTGGGACGTCCAACAGTTTTGGAGGAAAATCGAACCACCATTGCCACGCATCGGCTTTTCCCATCAAACCCGCTCAGAGCCCTTCCTGGAGCGGGCCGTGTCGCCGCAGCCTGCTTAGCCCCAAGAAAACTCCCCGGCGGTTCGTCAGCACGGCAGAGGAGGTAAAGAAAAGGCTGGGAGACCGTGTGGTGGGTGGTGATTTCTGAGGAGATCTTTTTGGGGCACCATGAGGTGCTTGAGGTGGCTCTAATGGAGTGTCTGGCGCTGGATTCGCTCCTGCCAGGCAGAAGCCGCCTTCAGCTCTGTTCACGCTCAGACTTAACTGCGGTTGGTCTGATCCAGGCTGATGGCTGAACTCTTCAAGCCCCCTGGATGTGCTTCCACTGACAAAACCCCTGCTCCCACGTGTATCTGAGTAGTGACTCACGGTGTCTATATTGAAATCGACGTATCTGGTTGTTTCCCCACAGACTGTTCGAGAGGAGGAGCGAGAGATCTACAGGCAGTTGCTTCAGATGGTCACAGGAAAACAATTTTCCACGTCCAAGCCCTCTTCACTATTCCCCTTCCACCTGTGAGTATGTGAAAGGCTCTTCCCCAGCCAACAGCACCGTGTGGATTCCCTGGGAACTTAACTTTCTGTTGTTCCTAGGTCTAGGTGTTCAAATTCCAGCAAAACCGTAGTGAAAGAAACTTCCAGCAAGAACTCAAAGCTGTTTGAAGCTCACAGTGTTACACCAGCCCCTTCAGCAACCAGCGTTCTCCGAGCACAGGAGCAGCCCTCACACAAACCGTCGCTCTACTCTGCCCCCAGCTATCCCCCCAATATCTTTGAGTCCAGTAACTCCACAGCCCAGCATCAGCAAGAGAATCTACCAGCATCAAACACACAGTCTGAAGGTAAAAAAAACCCCAAAACCCCAAACGGAAAACGACAAAACCTGGCAATCAACTTAAAATATGTGTGGCAAACCTGCTTCCCTCTACTCTCTGTCTTTGGGCTCCTGCAGCAGTTGTGGAAGCAGGTGGTAATTGTGAGGATAACAACATTCTGTCAATTTTACTCTTTTTAGGGTCAGACTCTGTCATTTTGCTCAAGGTAAAGGATTCCAGAACCCCAGCACCAAGGTAAGAGGCTGCCAAGTGGTATCTAGAGGAAGGGATGGGCTACACTAACTGTTTTTAATTCCACGGAGAGGTGAGAAAGCAGAGAAGCAAGCTGACCAGTGGCTCTCTGAATGTTGTGGAGAGAGAGCAGTTTGCTCTGATTACAGGAATTCGAGTGTGATGCGTCAAGCCTCTTTCTTGAAACCTTACTGCGAATCACTGGCAGATAGATCTGTTGCAGGGCTGTCCTCAGATCATATTCACAAATCGTTTTTTTTCCACGTGAAGGCGAATGCTTACACCTGTCCTTTCTCCCCATTTTAGCCTCCCCTTCTTCCAGGCAGAACTGTGGATCAAAGAACTGTAAGTACCCGTTTTCTGCTCTGGTTTTGTGCCATCAGTGCTCAGGCGTAGAAATAAAACGCTGATTTGTTCACGTAAACTCTTGCTTTTCAGGACCAGCGTCTACGATTCACGAGCTCGGGAGAGGTGGCGGCAGATTGAAGAGCAGAAAGCACTGGCCTTACAGTTGCAGAGCCAGGTAACAGAGTCGCTACTGAAAGTAACCTGCAAGTCTGGATGTTAAATCATAGAACAGAAAGCAAATTAGAAACGGAAGAAATGACAAAATGACCCCCTTTGGGGTCTGGTGTCTTTGTTGCTGCCCCTTCCCCATGGCTGGGCTCTCAGTAGTGTCATGGCCAGGATGAACGTTCCCCCTCTGTGGTCCTTTCTGCCTCTCCTGGAACAATTGGCCCCACATAGCTCCCTCGTGAGCCCTTGGACACCACCAAACCTAAGGGTCTTCTCCTTCAGCGGCTGCAGGAACAGGAACACTCGGTGCAGGATCTGGTGGATTTAAATCTTCGAGTACCCCTTGAGAAGGAAATCCCCGTCACCGTGGTCCCAGAAGAGAAGGAGGATGCCAAGTCAGCTGATGGCGAAGAGGAGTTCCCTGAAATCACTGAGGTAACATTTGCTGGGATCTAGTATACACAAACAGAGGCTTGTGTGCATAAAAGATCTAAACACAAGTGGAATTTCCAGAGATCTGTGCCTAGAAACAGATAGCTGTTCCCTTTTGCCCGGGAGCGAGTGTGTCCTTTGAGGAGCAAAGACTAAAACTGAGTTGATGGGAATAGTGGGAACTCTCCCTTCCAATGCTGTCTGTGTCCTCCCTGTAGGAAATGGAGAAGGAAATCAAGAATGTATTCCGAGGTGGGAACCAGGACGAGGTCCTCAGCGAAGCTTTTCGGTTAACGATCACTCGGAAGGACATTCAGACCCTCAATAACCTGAACTGGCTCAACGATGAGGTGAGGAGTCAGAACAAGAGGGAACGGCTGGAAACTGCAGCAGGGGAGGCTCAGGCTGGGCAGGAGGAGAAAATGTTTCACCAAAGAGTGGTCAGAGAGTGGAACAGGCTGCCCAGGGAGGGGGGAGTCCCCATCCCTGGGGGGGGTTAAGGGCCGTTGGGATGAGCTGGGGAGGGGATGTGGGGTAAGGGAGAACTTTGTAGAGTCGGGCTGAGGGTTGGACTCGATGATCCCGAGGGGCTTTTCCAACCTGAATGATTCTGGGATTCTGAGTCTACCTTGGGCTGTTAAGGTGGGTTTTTTTCAGCAATTTATTGAAGTGAACAAACGTGTTTGTCTTCTCTGTGCTGAAAGAAGTCAGAGAGTGACTCTGTGGGCTGTGGCTCACGCTTTGGAGCAGTCAGTCTGTGGAGAAACCCCTGTGCAGACCAGGCACGTAAAGAAATAATAATATTGGGAGGAGTGGGCCCGTCCGTGGACTTGATTAAAGCAAAAAAAAAAAAAAGTAAAAGTTAAATATGGAAGGCTGCATTCCTAAATCTTTCTGGCTTTTTGAAGGTTTTAAGGCTCTTGAGCTGTTGTAAATCCCCCTGGGGGCAGGTCTTCAGAGGAGACAGGTAGAGGCAAAACCAATTCCTCAATTTTGCACCGGGGCAGAGAACCTTATGCAGAAGTGTCAACCCACTAACATGTCCTGGATGCTTTTTCTTTCCCAGATAATTAATTTCTACATGAATTTGCTGATGGAGCGGAGCAAAGAGAAGGGTTTGCCGGCAGTTCACGCCTTCAATACTTTCTTCTTTACCAAATTAAAAACGGCGGGGGACCAAGCTGTGAAACGGTGGACTAAAAAAGTGGATATCTTCTCTGTGGATCTCCTCTTGGTGCCTATTCATCTGGGAGTGCATTGGTGCCTGGCAGTGAGTGCTTTAGTTCCTCACAGTAGAGTGTAGTTGTTCTATAAACCCACCTGGCGACGGGTAAAATCTGACTTTGGAGTGATGCTGTTGTCACGTGTTTGCACGGGGGGGGTAAATGTTGTGTTAGTGGCTAAAATCGCAGTCTAGAGTCAAAAGATAGCTGCGATTTTTGATGTGTTTCTAGTCTTTTTTTTAAAACAAAACAAAACAAAACAAAACCAACACCAGACAGGCAGCTGTGAAGGTCAGGTTAGGCTGGCTTATTCTCTGGAGAAAGATCTTGTTTCCACGTTCCCACAAACTCGCCTTTAGAGCCGTTGCTGCGGGATCCTTTTAGAGAGATTTAGATGACAGATACCTCACAGCTCGCTCCCTCCTGCCCCCGATTTGTTCCGTCCCTTCTCTTGGCTGCTGGCACCTCTGTGGTCACAGATCACGCGTTGGAGTTTTAAACCTGCGTCAGCCTCCTTAGCTCAAACCTCCTCCTGGGATTGTTAAACTTGCCCGGAAAGGTGGGTGGGTGATGGTGTGGAAACGGGGCACAGGGCCCTCAAAAACCACCTGGGGGACTCAGCACGAACTGCTTGGTTATGCAGGCTGAGTAAATCAATCTGTGGCGTTAACAATCAGGATGACACAGTGCTCTTGTGTTTTACCAGGGGGCTCTGGGAAGAGCCTGATTTTAGAGATGTGAGTGGGGAAAATAACACGGCAGCAAGGGGGGGATTTTTGGGGAGGGTTGTACTGGAAGTCCCCTAAAATCCTTCTTTGCTGTGAAATGATCCAAACTTTGTTGGCAGAGCGTCAGGACACGGGGTGAGCTCCCCATGTCGTGCGTTACTAACGAATCTTTCTTTGTGTAGGTTGTAGACTTCAGGAAAAAAACCATCACCTATTATGACTCCATGGGTGGAATAAACAGCGAAGCCTGCAGGATACTGTTGTGAGTAACAATTCTTTGAGTTGTGCCTGTTTTAAAAAAAAAAAAAATCAGCTGCTTAGCTCGCTCTGGAAGCGACAGCCCTTCCCGCGGGCACGGTCCCTTCCTGGGTCCCCAAAGGAGGATTCGGAGGAACATCCTGGATTTCGCACTTGGCGTTTCACCACGCGTGGCGGAGGCGATCCGCAGGTACGGAGCCGCTTTGCGGGAGTGCTGATGCCTTGACTTCACCTCTTCCCAGAAGATCTGCCAGTGAGGCTGGTGTTATTTTTGGTGGGCAGGGACAGGTTTCAGACCTATTCTCTTCAGGACACCGGGATTCACCAGTCTTGCAGAGTCCTCTTGGACATCATCTTAGGAGGAAAACAGCTTCTCAGACCCTGAGGGATGGGGGTCCTTCCCTTGTCTGCTTGAAGAAACAGCGTCTCCCGGCCCCTTCCTCCAGGTGGGAGCTTTCCCTGCCTCTGCCAAAGCTCAGCTCTGTAGCTTGGCCCTTTGTTTCAAGAAGTTGATTCTGGAGAGCGCGGCGGGGGATGTAGGGTGTGGGAATGCCTCTTGCATCACGGCTAAAGGTTTTCAGGGGGTCTCTTCTTGTGCCGGCTGTGCCGTGAGCTGGGTGAAAGTTGTTCTTCCTGTGGTCAAGCTGCAGGCGAGCTCTTGGTTTCCCCATCCCAAGCGATGCCCTGGGAGGGAGCAGAGCTGGGTTAAATTTGTTCTTGCCAGGTTCAAGCTGCAGACGAACTTTTGGTTTCCCCATCCTGAGCGATGCCCTGGGAGGGAGCAGAGCTGGCTGCCTCCTCTCCAAGCTCTTGCAGAAGAAAATATGCTCACATGTCAAACCCAGAACTGTTTCCCCCTATTTGGACGCCGCTCCTGAACGGAGCACGATTCAAACTGAGCTCTGACCCGGGCAGGGCTGAGAATCCCCCTCGTTTTGAAGGTCCCTGATCACGTAGGGCCGTCAGGCTCGATACAAATCAGGTTGCAGAGTGCTTCACAAAACGCAGTCACCAGCTCCTCTGTCGCTGCGGCGCTGACCCCCGGTCGGCCCTTGGTTCTGTTTCTCGTCTCGGCTTCGCTCCGACGTGACTTGGGAATGTGATCCCGAGTTTTCTGGCAGGAGGTTGAGCGTGTCAGCAGAGGTGTCACCCATTCAGTCAAGGAATGTGAATAATGATAAAGACAGACAGCAGACAAATGCCATTTCCAGCCCATTTAGCACCTTTGTTTTCCAGTTCAGGTGCTTTGCAGTCTGCGGGCACCGTGGTTATTCGTCTAAATAACTAAAATTTTTTTTTTTTTTTTTTTCCATGCTGTTCTGTGATGGTCGAAAGGAGAAGTATAAAATCTTTGGAAATGGCTCAGGGCGATGTCTCTTAGTTTTGCTGTGGCTTCTACCTCCGTGTTTGGGAAGGCTGCGAGCAGAGCTGGCCTGCCTTGGGGCAGGGATAGTCGGGGTGAAATCAGTTCCTTTCAGCCTGAATTTTTTTTGATTCCAAGGAAGAATGCACAGACGTCTGGTGAAGTGAAGCACCTGGGAAGTGAGAGGGGGACCCAGGAGTCCTGCCCGTGGTTCGTTTAGGGGTCTGGGATGAGGAAGCAGGTCCCCAAACTGATGCTAGAGAGTGCCAGAGGATAGAGAGTGTTTCGGCCACGCAGGGTGAGTGGTAGAGAGCCGGGATTTCAGGTCGCTGTTGCCCTGGACGTAATTGTTTTCCCTCTGTTTCCTTTTAGGAGGCTTTTATTGGTTGAATGCAGTGGGAGGATCACACCGGGAAGAAGGGACGGAGGTCCTATTCATGGTTAGTGACCCTTTCATGCTTTCAATCGTTAGAGCTTCCTAAAGGTGGTGAGTGTTGTACCGTTGGCCAAGCTTCACAGAGGAGGGAAACTGAGGCACAGGGAAGGTGTCGGAGTGAATAAAGGGCCACTGGCCAGGCTAGGAGTGAGTAGGGCCCACGGATGTTGGTGGTTTGGTGGCTGCCGTGCTTTGTTTCAGCATCTGGGCTTTCACACCGCTTGGGTGTGAGACCTGGAGAGGATTTTTAAGAAAGCTGGCGCTGGTTTTTCAGGGTTTTTTGGGGGGTTTCTCCTTGGGAAACACAGTGCTCGGAACCTCAGCTCTGCTGGAAGGGTCTGTGTGGTGGAGTGGACATAAACCAACCGGTTAAAATTAGTTAAAAACTCGATTCTAGTGTAAAAACTTGGTTCTGGTGTACCAAGGCTTAGGGGATAGAGTGCACAAAGCAGCTCATGCCTGTGAGATCTTCTTATCTCCTGCTACCAGCAGACACTTGAAATGCTTCCCTTTACACACCCTTTACTACAAGGCTCTTAGACATTTAGCAGGACCGTGGAGTTGATTTCAACAATTCCCTGAGGCACCCGGGCGGGGTTTTTTTTGGGGGGGTTTTTTTTTTTTTTGTGTGTGTGTGTAAGCGCTGTGAGAAGGCAAAAAAAATCCTTTTTCAGATTTAGGAAAACTAGCTGGAAAACCTGCAGGATTTCACGGGGCATCTCGGGCACGTTGGGTTTATGATTCGGTGTGTAATTCTGCTTCAAAATTGTGTCAGGCTTTTTCTCTTTGAGATCCTGACAAAGTTGCTAAGTTCTGCCTCCTGGAGTTGTCTCGCGATTTGAAGTCAAGGCATTTTCTTTCGGTTCTGCCCCAAAAGGTGGGTCAGGCTGTTTCCTAGGCAGGACCGGTGCTGCATTTCTCACACGACGTGTCTCTTGTTCACTGATCCCCGTGTGCAGGGTAAAATCCCTGGAGGCTGATTTTTAGAAAAACCCACGCAGAGGACAGTCCCGGTCAGCTCAAACTCCGCGGAGTGGCTTATTTCCTTCCTTTTCTAGAAAACGACTCAGACTCCTCGGGCTGCTGCGCGCGTGTCGGCGTCGCGTGCGGGACTTGTGGTGGTCACAGATAAAACCACCCCATCGCTTTTGGTTTTTTTTTTTTTCCTTCTTTAAACTTCCCCAGCGTCTCCCCCGGCTGCCAGACGAGTCTGGCGCTGGGTCCTCCCTCCACCCCCGCTCCGTATGCGCTTGGAGCCTCGTCCCTGTTCCCACCCTGATGCATCTTTTTATTTATCAGCGCGGCTTCGCCCCCCCGTCTCTAACGTGCACACAGAGTGGGCTGTGTGCTGCTGCTGCTCTTTTTTTAGCTGAGGATTCAAACGGGTTCTGCAGTAGGCAGTAATTGCCAGGATTTTTTTTATTATTTTTTTTTTTAATTGCGATTGAGGCCCTTAATTAACGTTGTCACCGTATTTGTGCTGTGGTGCGGATAATCTGCTCCCTTCCTCCAGCTGCCGTGCTGGAGGCTCAGCTCACCCTCGTTTTGAACCCGTTGCGAGGAGTTTCTTCTCCATCCGTTAGGTTTTATTTTTGGAGATGAGATATGGAGACTTCTCGTGCTCAGTGAAAGTTGGGGGGGGTTTTTTGTTTTCTTTTTGGTGTTATTTTTTTTTTCCCTGAGACTAACCCCCTGCTGATCTTGTCTTGTCCAAACTGCAGCCAAGTCAAAGCAGCCAAGAACTTCCCAAGAGCAATTACGGCTGTTGCTGGCGGCCAGCAGCCCCTGTGCTGGGGAACTGGGCTGGGTGCGTGCGTCCAGCTAATGAAGGCTGATAGAAAACTCTTGTCTGGACCTGATCTGCCCTCGGGGGACTGCCAGGAAGGAGATTCCCCTCTGTGACGCTTTTACATCCAGCAAAACATCTTTCTGACTGCCTTTTAGACACGGTCTCTAGGAAGGGGCTGGCTTCGTGTTCTGAGGCTGCTGGGTCGTTCCGCTGCCGCTTTGCGTACTTTGTTCAGTGGCCCCTGGGTGTTTCAGCGATTCTTCAGCCCAGGAGAGTTTTTCTTTGGAGTTATTCTTCGGAGTTATGATGGAGAGAATCCCCTGACTGGCACCAAGGCAGCAAGTTCAAACTTAGATCTTTCAGGCTTGCGTGCGGGTCGCGTCACCCCCTCCTGCCATCGCGTTTCAGCGTTTACTAACAGCAAGATGCGATTTAGCCAAGTCTTTGTGGATCAGATTTCCGAAAGATGGCACATCTCCCCGCGTTGGCGGCCAAACCTCCCTCCTTCTCCGTGCCAGATGCTCTCTTGACCTCTCCGTTGGAGCCAGCAGCATCTAATCCCTCGCTTTTCCTTTCCAAACTTTCTGATCACAGACACGACAGTGAGAGGACTCCTCGGGCAGTTTTGAGAAGGTGCCAAACGCGAAGGAGATGGTTTCTGTAGATCTTCCCGGTCCTTTTGGTAACTGAGACGAGCAGAAGATGTCTGCAGAGCTGAATGTCACTTAGTGACTGTGGCAGGCAGCAGAGAGGGGCTTCTTTAGGGCCACTAAGAACCTCTTGGGCCCATCTCATCCATGGGCTCCTTCAAGTCCACCTTTATGTCTAAGCCCTTCCTGAACTCCCGTTTCCATCCTTCCCAGTGAAGGGAATGGTTCAGGGTGTTCATATCTGCAAAGAAAAAGTACGTGGGAGTTGCTTGGACGTGATTTGGGCACGGTCTTGGTAGAGTTTCTAAACTTGCTCAAGGAAGCAGGAAGAAAAATCCCAGTTTTCTGTTCTTCCAGTGGTATAATTTAGGCCAAACTGGTGGAAAGCCTCTTTGGGCGGAGGAGATGGGCCAGTACCCATGAGCTTTCCTTGTTCTCCGGTTCTAGGAACTGGAATGGGCCTGGCTCTGCAGCTCTTCTCCCTCTGCTAAAGGCTTTTGAGAAGTATTTGACATCCCACCCCTGCCACGGCTGGCTCCTTCTCCCCCTTGACTCGGTCCCTGCAGCAGCATCTCGGAGGGGACTTGGGGTGGCTTTTCCCAGGGCTGCCTCCCCTCCATCCCCAAGCCTTGGAAAATCAGGGTCATCTTCCCAACTTTTCCCCTCCTTGAAAGAACTTTCCATCTGTCCTCTGCTGTGGGAAGAAGAAATTAAATCAGGTGTAGAAGGAAAACCTGAGAGAAGAGCTCCAGGAGAACATCTGCCAGTGAGCTGAACCCGCCACCAGCCTGGAGAGGAGCGTCGTGGTGGGTTTTTTTGACACTTAACACACAGGGCCATTGTTCCGGAGCTGCTGGGGTGCTGTTACTTTTGACAAATCTGCTCCTGTCTACCTTTATGCTAAGTAAAATCCTCAACAGACTAGAGGCACCATCCCAGAGGGAGTTGAGCCCTCTGGCCTCCCCTCGGGGATAAGGCTCCGCTTGCAGGAGCCTGCTGAGGCAGCCCCGTGGCTGCTGAGCTTTTCTCTGCCGTGAGTCACTCTCTGATGAATTAGATTTGTTCTCGCTGGTTTATTTGTGGTTTTGACTCTCTGCTTGGCAGGTACTTTTTTTGGATGAGTTTTTTAAGTTCTGCTTGGTCCTTCTTTTGACTGCCTCAAAGCCCGGGTCTATAGAGCCCTTTTTAAAATGGCCAATACCGAGACGAAAATATTGGACTTCCATTTTGCATTAATTCTGCAAACATGGCAGAGGACATCTTAGGTAAACTGACATATAGTGTCCTGGCTGGCTTCCTCCGTCCCTCTAAGTAAGCTTTCTTTGTTCTCTTATTCTACAGGCAATATTTAAAACAGGAAAGTCTTGACAAGAAAAGGAAAGAGTTCGACACGAATGGCTGGTCGTTGCTGAGTAAGAAGAGTCAGGTAGGTTTGTACAGTCAGAGGTTTGGAGAAGGAGTTTCTCTTGGTCCTTTTGTTCTTGACCCAGAAGCACCTTTCTTGGTTTTCCCAACGGCCACATCCTCATGGTGACACAGTGGTGAACAAATCCCAGATCTTCAGTGGCAGATTCCTGTCCAGCCCAAGGTGGAATGAGGCGGGGGGGCGTTTCCTGAGCCAGGGGTGCCCCAGTGCCACCTCAATTTTGGAGGCTGCTCCTGTTTAACATCTTTACTGATGCTCTAGAGGAGGGGATCGAGTGCCCCCGCAGTCAGTTTGCAGATGACACCCAGCTGGGTGGGAGTGTTGGTCTGCTCGAGGGTGGGGAGGCTCCGCAGAGAGACCTGGGCAGGCTGGAGCGCTGGGCTGAGCCCAACTGGGGGAGTTTCACTGAGGGCAAATGCCGGGGGCTGCCCTTGGGCCACAACAGCCCCCAGCAGGGCT
>NW_020799422.1:60179-63888 GCF_003259725.1 Athene cunicularia | reverse complement strand
GAGGGAATGGCCTCAAGCTGCCCAGGGCAGGGTCAGGCTGGCTCTGAGGAAGGATTTCTGTGCAGAAGGGGCTGTTGGGCGTTGGAATGGGCTGCCCAGGGCAGGGGGGAGTCCCTGGGATCCCTGGGGGGGCTGAAGAGTCGGGCTGAGCCAGCGCTGAGGGATCTGGGGGAGTTGGGGGGGTGTCAGGGGGAGGGTCACGGTCGGGCTGGAGGAGCTTCAGGGGCTTTTCCAGCCCGGATGATTCTGGGATTCTGTGGTTCTGTGGTTTGTGCTGACCTGCCTCGTTTGAGAGAGGTTCCTTTGCTCAGAACTCTTCATCCTTAGAAGCTGGCGAGCGGGAACCAGCTCCTTCGGAAATAACACTTGATTTTGTGTCCTTTTCGTTAAAGGAAATCCCGCAGCAGATGAACGGCAGCGACTGCGGGATGTTTGCCTGCAAATACGCCGACTGCATCACCAAAGACAAGCCCATCAACTTCACTCAGGTACACCCCGCCCTGGCCTGCCCCTCGTGCTTGGGGAGAGACGGGCACGTGGCCCTTCTCTGTGCCTATTCTGATTTTCCCAAACACCCTTTGCTTCCTTTTCTGGGGGGTTTAAAGTGCCCCCAGCCCACGCAGGGAACGTCCTGCTGCTCCTTGGGGTAGAGCTGGCCCACGGTGATGTGGCACCACGCGAAACTGTTCCTCTAAAACCATCCCTGGATCTCCCCCTGTGCTCAAATCCATCCCTGCTGCAGCCGGGGAGAGCTCACAAACCCCTAACGGCACTCACCCCAATGGAAATGGGGCGTCGTAGCCCGAATCCCAGGGAATTTCAGTGTTACTTAACATTGTCAGCCTCCACGGAATATCCCACGTGTGAATATTTTACTTGTAATTATTACAGAATATACACCCTCAGAGTTACATTATTGCCTAGATCTCATCCGCTCTCCCGTTTTCCATAACCAAGAAAAAGAAATTTCATGCACACACACACACACACACACACACACACACACACACACACAAAGGCACCACTGCAAAAGCTGCCCCAGGAGCGTGGCTGCTCCATAAACAGCCCAGCAGTGACAGACACGCTGATGGACATTTTTATTTTTTTTTCTTTCTCTTCTCTCTCTTTCCTCCCCTCCCACCCCCAAGCAACACATGCCCTATTTCCGAAAGCGAATGGCCTGGGAAATCCTTCACCGCAAGCTGTTATGATGACGCTGTGCCCGAGGTTGTATCAGAAGTGCCCGGATTTGCCCTGAGCCACGGCGGGCACGGACCTGCCCAGGGCTTCACTCAAAGACACAGCAAACAAACTCTGTATCATATTTTTGATAAAACACCATTCACGGACCAATGCGCAATAGAAATGTTCAGAAGCACACTTGCCTTTTTTTTTCTTTTTTTTTTTTGTCTTCCGCCCCCTGTTTTTTTGTGTGTTTTTTTTTTTTTATTTCAAGACCTATTTTTACAAGCAATTTCAGGTGCTGAGACTTGAGGGGGCAGCTTCGGACATTCACAAAACTTCTTTTTCTGCTTTTTGCAGCTCTTGCTGCCAGCTTGGAGCTGAGGGCATGACCCTGAGAGAGGGAAGGGGGAGGCGCTTCGGTGGGCTCTGATGCTTCGCGCGCTGGGAGAGCTCCAAGTCGGGTGGGCAAAAGCCTGTTTGGGGGCGGATGGAGGGGAGGGTTTGTGTGTCGAGGAACGTTTTCGCTGCGTCCTCTGCTCCTGTAGGATCTCCTCTCTGTCCTCGAAGCCGGCCTTTTCACACCCATCGCAAACTCTCGCCACCCAAGATTAAAACCTGGCACTCTCGGGACAGCCTGGCTGTGGGGTTTGGGGGGGCTGGAGACAGCTCGGGCATCCCTCGAGGGTGGCAGGTGGGAGCCAGGGAACTCTGGAAGGAATTTGTTTGTTAAACGCCGCTGTGGCAGAGCCATTTTTGTGGTCTCCCAGTTCTTTAGTATCAGCTGCTCATGGAAATTCAGGTACAAAACGAGTCGAGCCGATGGCGCTGTTGAATTATTTTGTGTATATTTTCAAACGATTTTTTCCGGAGCGACAAAGGACAAAGTCTGCGTTGGGTTTGGGGTTGGGTTGGTTTTTCGGTTGTGGGGGTTTTTTGGGTGGGTTTTTTTTTTTTTTTTTTTCTTTTTTTGCCTGCCCTAGCTTTGCCTCCTCACAGGAGCCGGGGCTGCGGCTTCTTGCCACCTTTGTCCTTGCGCGGAGGGCCCCAGCTGAGCGGAATGAATCGCTCCTCTCTCTCCGTGATATTTTGCACATGTTTTGCCTGGGGATAAAGGCTGACGCAAGGTCAAAGGTCACGTTAGAGGCCAGGCACTGGCGTCCTGTCGAGAGGCTCTTCCAAAGGTACCTCTGAGTCCATCCAGCGCGCGACTCCCGGGAGCCTTCAGGATGAGCTGCATCCCCATCGCTCTCGGGGGCAAGAAGTAAAACACTCAGAAGCACAGAAAACCCTTCCAAAACGAGGGATTTTTGGGGGTGCCCCGATGCTTCTGAATGTTTTACCCCGAGAGTTTGCTCCTCTGGGCTCTCCAGAGGGTCTCGGGTGGGGCCGTGCTGATGCTTTCAACTGTTTTAATTTATTCTCAAGTGCGATGTGGGAGGAAGCGGCGAGTGTTTGATGAGCTTCCCAAGCTGCTGAACCTGCTTTTCTCTCATGTACATAACCTTTTTAAGTATAAGTAAAGAATGAAAGAATGTCCACTTTTGTATTTTTGTCTCCAGATAGGGAGGGATATTTTATACATTTTTTCTCTACCTGTAAGCAGTAGTTTTGTACAAAACTTCCCCCTTTCAGCCCTTACTCCTGCCAGATTGTGTTCTTTGTAGGATGGATTGTACCCGTTCCCTCTCCCCTCCGTGTGTTTTATACCAAGTTCATTTACTACCTTTTTCTATCTTTTGCTGCAAGTAAAGATCTGAGGAAAAAAAAAAAAAGTAATGTATTTTTTTTTTCTTTTCGTGCGCGTGTCGTGATTCAGAGTTAAATAAACCAACTGTGAGCTGTATCCCCGCACCAGGAGCTGGAGTGTCGCTGGTGGTGAGCAGCCCTTGCTCAGGGAAGGCTGTTTTGTTTAATTCACCTTCTAGTTAAAATAAATCACTCTCAGCAGGCTCGGGCGCTCACGCTATGGAGGTGTTTTAGCCCCATTTGATGGAGGAAGGAGCCAGAGCTGCTGCGAGCTGGAGTTAAAAGGCCTCTACAGTTGCAGGCCGGGTGTTATCGCCTTTGGTTTTGGTGCTTTCTGGAGCTGGAGGTGGTGAGTTGGGAGTGGGGATCCTGTCCCAGTAACCTGCTTTAGGGCTTCATCCCTCCCCACCCCTGGGAAGGAGCTTCCAGCCCCCACCGTCCCGCTCCGAACAGTAGTTCTGGGCTGAAAGAGCCCCTTACAATGTCCCAGGGACAAAAATCAACAAGTCCCGTGTTTTCCTTGGCTCCCTTCTCCCAAAAAAGCCAGGGAGAAAATGGCTCTGTCAAAGGCAGCTTGTGCCTCGGCTGTGCTGGTACCCCGAAGAGGCTCACACCCCCTCCCCGGCCACGCAGCTCCCAGCCCTCTGCGGCCACCAAAAATGCATTCAGCATTTATTCCTGCCCTTCTTTCTGGCTTATTAATAGAATAAATCATATTGCCCAGCCGGCCTGGCCATCCCAGTCTGGGGATTTTCAGGTCATATTGACTTTTTTTTTT
>NW_020799422.1:45415-51959 GCF_003259725.1 Athene cunicularia | reverse complement strand
GTGCTACCCTACCTGTGTTTACCTGGAACCGTTGGCAGAACATAACCTTGCAGCCATCCTTCACACAGACTTCTTGGTTTGCTTTCAGCCATTGCAAGAAACGCTCTTCACACATTTTCACTTGTAAACACAGTTACACTAGTGATTTAGGAGTTTTCGGTTTGGAAGGTAGCGTAAACTAACTTGCTGAATACTCAGTTATACTGGAAGTGTGGTATGGTTGTCTCTTGAAATCATGAGCTGGAATCAATAATGCGTTAGGACTAGTATTAAACTTCTTCTTTACAAATGGGACTTTTTGTCCGTTAATTCCTTTAGACAGCTTTTGTGTTGTGTGTTTTTGTTTTTTTCCCTCAACATTTGTCAGGTTGATATGGAGAGAAAGATAAAATTCAAAAGGAAAAAAAAAAAAAAAACAAACAACCCCACGGTCTTATTTATTTATTCTCTTCCTGTAAGACCTATTTTTTAGGTCAGGTGGAGGTGGGGATCTAAGTGGCAGGTACGATGGCCCTTCCCCGCAAAAGGGGAATCTGGCAAATCCAGGTATCACAAATCCCCTCCCGCCCCCAGCCCTCCCCCTGTGTATCACCAGCAGGAGCGCTAATGTATAATACAACAACAAAACAAAACAAAACAAAATTATGGTGCTATTCTTGTAAAACAAGTCTGTATTTTTTAACATCAGTTGATATAAAAAAAAAAAAGAAAAAAAAACTTTTGGTGGAAAGTACAAGGCCGTCTGGGCTTGGTTTTTGTTGCGCTGTTTGCTGCGGTCCGGTTCTTTTTTTCTTCATTTCTCAGTCACGATAAAGGAAGGTTTTGGGTGAAATTTCTGATTTTTCTGGGTTGAGGCTATCTCATGTTAAGGGGGAAAAAAAAAACTCGAATAAATCGCCAAAAAAAAAAGTGAGGGGAAAACCATTTTAAGTGAAAAATCTTGAAACGCCAGGAACCAACACAGCAGCCACGAGGTTTCCGTGACGGGATCTCTTGTCCCATTTGCACCCCAAAACAACTGGGGCCAGGGGAGGCGAGTGCTCAGGACACCAGTTAAAGAAAACCAGTAAAACCAGTGGAGAGGGGGACGCCGAGCCCAATCCTCACACAAATCAGTATGACCACAGCCGGGGGCTGCCCTCCACTCCTCCTCCCCATGGAATTGTGAGTGTAAAAAAAAAAAAAAATTTCAGGAGAGTTTTTGCACACGCTGACGTCTTGTAAAGCAGCTGCACCTTTATGGTTTCATAAAAAGTTACATATGTAAATTCTTCTCTTAAACAGGCTTGCTAATTAGAGGAAAAGCCTCAGTAGTGGATTATATATATATTTTTTTTTATATTTTCTTAAAGAAAATGAGCCCACTGACCCCACAAGAGTTACAAGTGTGCTTGAACTTTGCGTGCAGGAGGCAACAGGCAGCTGCTGACTGGGGAGTTTACGAGTTTCATGACAGTGCTTTTGTTAAAAACCTCAGCTTTCGGGGTCCGTTGATAGCACGGGCACTGCAGTTTTTCATTAAGAGAAATTATGACTTTAAAGGAGTAAAAAAAAAAAAAAAAAAAAAAAAAGCTACTTTGGGGCCCTCAATCTCAATTTTAAACACTCACAGCTGGCAACGCAGCAGCAACGGCTCCTGCTAAAGCACCTGAGGCAGCTTCCACGGGGCTGGGAAACTTAAAAAAAAAAAAGAAATAACAAAAAACCCCAACCATTGGCAGAAGAAATTCATTAAAAAGGATTGGAGGATTAAGAAGGATTTTCAAAATAAAATGCCCTTTGAAAGGCCAAGTGCTTTGCCACATGACCCGGAGGGCATCCCTAATTATTAGTGCCCTGGCTCACCGCACAACTCATTTGGGGCAAAGCTGCTGAGGTTCCTGCTGTGGGCACCCCCCAGAGCCCCCCCAGAATCACCCAGTTAGAAGCAACCCCCCCCCAGCAGGCTGCTCTGGAGGAGAGGAGAGCGTGGGTGATGCCTGGGGCTGCAGACAACGGAATTTTGGGGAGTGTGTGGGGGGAAGTTGTGTCACCCCACAAAGAGAAAGCAGGAGGACAGATGGGTAAAGAGCAAAGTTTTTAAGGAAGATGAGGAAATAGCCAAAAAGAAAGTTCAACTCATCATAAATCAGGGGGTTTACGTAAATTCGTGTGAGATGCTCGTGACAAGAGATTACCAGGGAGGGGGCAGGGTGAGGGTCACTGGGGAAGGGAGGCGCTTTGTCACTCACTGGTTGAATTTTTGGTCTTTGTTCCCCAAAAATCATCAGTAAAAAAAAAGGGGCACTCTGGGGAAAAAAAAAAAAAAAAAAAAAAAGATAGCATGATACCAGTCACGACCCAGGACAAGATTTGACTTCCATGAGGGAAAGCCAGAGCTTTTCTACAAACAAAGGACACGGCCCATTAACATACAACGTGGCTTTAATAAGTAGAATTTAGTGCGAGGAACCGCGCTAGGGCAGAAGTGCCACTTCTTAAAAAAAACCAAACAAACAAACACAAAAACAAAACAGCAAGGGATGTTTTCACCTCACACTCACACAAAATAAAGCATCCTTCACTGAAAAACCCTGTCATCCATGTCCCTCGCAGCCTTCACCTGGGCTTTGTTTCCACACACACTCACCCCGAGGAAACAAGGGCAGCAGCAACCATTGAATTCCCAGAAAAACTACAAAGGGGCAGAAGAAGAATGAAATCCTCCAAGCTGGAAAAAAAAAGATAAAATCGGCAGCAAGAGTCACATCAGGTTGAGTTTTCACATTTATTTAAGAACAGAGTGGATAGCATCCGTGGGGAAGGGGCAGCTCCCGGGAGCGAAGCCTTTGAAACGCCCAACTCCCACCAAAAATCAGTTTAAATCCGCGTTTGTTTGCTGCAGGCGCAAGTACAAAGCCACGCCGAGCTACAAATTCCCCAGTTTCAAACCCCAGAGATGCTGCAGCTGGTGAATGTGGGGGGGAGGAAGGCTCCGAGCCACACGTGGAGGAGGAGGAAGGTTTAATTCACACGGACCCTTCACGCATCCCCAGCAGCGCTGCACTTACTGAGGCTGTCTTCAAAAAAAAAACAAACCAAAAAACAAAAAAAACACCCCAGTGGTTTGGTGCTGGTTTGCTGTAGGTGGCCTCAGCTGCCAGCAAACAAATCCTGCACAACAGAAAAAAGGGTGTTTCAAGGGTTTTTGATTCCTTGTCCTCCTTCTGGGAGAAGTTACAGAGGTGGGAGCCTGCGGCTGAGGGTTCCCTACCAGAACCATCCTTTTGGAGCAAGATCAGCGCTGAAACGAGCCGGTGACGTGCTGCCACTGAACAAAAGTGGAATAAATTAATTGCACGGGACTAATTAGTTGAAGCTGAAAGGACCCGATACAGCACTAAGCTTCAAAACAGCCTAAAAAGTCAACTCTAAATCTCTGGGACCTTCAGACCCCACTGCACGAAGCGCGAGGCTGTTTTCCCTACCAAAAATTAATTCTTCGGAATCGAAGAGGAAGGCAGGGCCAGCACGACCCCGACTTTGGGAAGGGACCTGTTTGCTTGCACACGAACAAACACACAAACACCCCGAGAGGGTTTTGTGAACAGCAGCACAGCCCGGCTGCACGTGGAAGGGCACAGAAAGGACCCAAAGCTTTCAAATATCTCCCCAAGTCACTCGCCATCCCTCTGCTTCCAGTTGAAAAGTCCCTGGTCCCTTCTAGAAATCCATCTGCACGAGGAAAACAGTGGTGGCCTCAGGGCTTGGTCTCAGCTTTGGCCGCGCCCCGTGCTGAGCGGGACAGGGCAGGCAGCGGGTCCTGGGCAGCTGTGGAGTTGGAACTGCAGTCCACGTAGTGGTACGTTTCCAGAGCGCTCTGCGTCACGTGGCCGATGTAGGAGAACTTCACCGACGTCCTGGGAGAGGGGCGGGGGGGGGAAAAAAGAGAGGTTCAGTGTGGACAGGACCTGCAGCAGAATGGCTTTATCAAAATAATTATAAAAAAAAACCAAAACCGCTGAGGTTGGGTTTTACACTCATCACATAACTCTGCTTCCCCCTCGAAAGCTGCAGATTCACTGATTTTCGCTCGCTGTGGTGAGCTCTGGGCACGCCCCCCCCGCCCGTGAGAGCCCAGCGGGGAGCTGTCGGGTGTCTCCTCTGTCTTACATTTCACCCAACTGTGTCAACTGGCCTGGATGAAAAAGCTGACACAGTGAAGCAGGCCGGGGTGTTTGCCAAGCGGGATTTCCCTCGCGGATCCCAGATCTGCTGCGGCAGCGGTTCCCTTTTGAGTCAGGAGCTGAGCAGAGAACCACCTACCTCATGAAGATGACGATGTTATGTACCTTCACCTTGGGAAACGTGCAGAAGAAACTGGAAGGGACAGAAACAAAGAAGTAGGTCAGGACGGGCTAAGCAGGGCTGCAGAGGCACTTGTTTCTCGGGATCTTCTGATGATATTTTCCCTTTGGTGTTAACCCAGCTCAAGCCACGATCCAAAAACCACATCCCAACATCCCAACAAAGCAGCCTTTCAAGTCATTTCTAACAAACAGTTACTTTCCAGGAAATTAGAAGAAAACAAAGTCGTTTCCAGAGCAAGTTGTAACAAAAGCAGCTTAAACCCACGCTCTTCCCCAGCTACGTGCAGCGAGTAGTAAATCCTTACTACACATAGGAGAAGGGTCCACCCAGCTCTGCCTTCACAGTGAAATTCACCTGTAAAAGATAAAAGAAAAAATACATTCACATGCAGCTTGAGAACTCGTTTCTGTCCATCCCTTCCAGAGCCTTCCCTACTTGCTGTTGCCTTTCAGCAAAAGCACAGGCTACAAAGCAAAGCTGTAAGGTACACAAAGCTTTTGACACTCGCGCAGGTTTCGCCCTCGATTTGGTCATGTTTATAATCAAGGGCAATGAAAGGTAGATACCAGTTTGTCGCTCAGAGGCTGGATGCTGGAGACGTTGGTGATCTGCTGGGTTCCCACCACGGTGTTCATGTACTGCACCTGACTAGTCAGGCTGGTCACCGTCACCGAGTAGAAGTTGGAGTTCCTGATGCGTAACGTGGCCTGGATGGAGAGGAGGGGGGAGGACACATGAGTAGCAGTGACCTTTCCTGGCAGCTCAGCACAGAGTTTATTCTCTCAGGAACACAGACACACAAAAAATTTTACCGTGATGGCAAGAATGACAACGGAGTTCTTCTTGTCGAACCAAACCTGAACCACTTTAATACCATCATCATCCACCAGGACAGAGTGCGGGAATAGGAAGAAAATCACCAGCCCCGATACCAGGAGGCAGAGCAGCACCGACAGCAGGACGTAGAGCTTCCTGGAAGAGGCAGGAAAGGGGTCACCTCATTCACCCTAACACAGCGTTTGCAGGAGACTTTGTATCTGAAACCCAACCCAGCCAGTAAACAACATGTATTTGTTCTTCCCCAGAAGAGACACAGAAGTGCTGCTCTAACATTTTCGGTATCTGAAATCACTCACAGGCGTCACCCTTTAAGCAATTTATTTTTTTAGTAATGAGTAACCAAAGAATCATTTTTGCCCCCGTAGGGTTTTCACAGTCTAGTGTTGGTAAGACAGTTTCTTTCTAAAAAAGTTCAGTAAAGGGAGCGGGGATGAAGCGTGTGAGTAGGATCATTGTTTCCACGTTCACTCCACAGTGGGATTTCACAGGAAGTATTTAAATTTACACTTTAAATTGTATTTGTTGGCAGGCTTGGATGAAAAAACCCACTAGATGAAGGAGAGGCTGCGGGGTTTAATTGCAGCAGTACAAGACAAAAGAGCCCTGTTTGCTCTTTGCAAAGATGTAATTACTGTCTCGGTACACACTTACGTTCTCTGTGGACGAAGCCGCTGGTCACTGTAGGGTATCAGAGCCACCAACTCATTTACCTGCTCTGGAAAGCAGAAGGAACACGTTAAATCCCATATGCATGCTCATGTAAATAAGCAACGCTTTCTTTTTGTATTTAAACCCGAGAGGAGCAGTCACCTGTGGGAATGCAGCCGGTGCCTTGGCAAGTGGGACAGGTGATGCTGTCCTGACCCGTGAATTCGACATATGGAAACTTGGCAATGTCTTCCACACGGTCTCGGCTATCGAGTAAGTCGTCATCGTCATCCTCAGGCTTCTTGCTCTGCCTTGAGGTGGAGTTATTGACAGAGAGGGAAAGCACAGAACCCATGGCTGCTGCGGGGGAAGAGCCGCATAATCTAGGAGAGAGGCAGCAAGAGCAGCCCTGGTCATTGAACAGGCTCACACCTGCTCCGGGCCAAGAAGAAAACCTGACCCTGAACTCAGGTGTGAAGGGAACAACCGCCCCCTCCAGAGAGCCATCCCCAACACCCCCTAGAGAAACACCTCCACAGCGAGACACTCTCCTGGGGGTCCAGCACCCACCACAGAGCGCCTCCCCCCATCCTCCAGAGGTGACTCCCACGCCAAGGGACCCCCTGCTTCGGGACACCTCGATGGAGGGTTGTTTCCAGACAGCCCCTTAAACAGAGACACCCCCCCCACAACCTCCACAGCTGTC
>NW_020799422.1:43264-45365 GCF_003259725.1 Athene cunicularia | reverse complement strand
GCGCACACCAGTACGAGGGCTCCCATCCCACTATGGGACCTGCCCACACCAGTACGAGGGCACCCATCCTGGCGTGGGACCCGCGCACACCAGTACCAGGGCACCCATCCCAGCATGGGACTCGCTCACACCAGTACGAGGGCTCCCATCCCAGCGTGGGACCCGCGCACACCAGTACGAGGGCTCCCATCCCAGTATGGGACCTGCTCACACTAGTATAAGGGCACCCATCCCAGCATGGGACCCGCGCACACGAGTACGAGGGCTCCCATCCCAGTGTGGGACCTGCCCACACCAGTACGAGTGCTCCCATCCCAGTGTGGGACCTGCTCACACCAGTACGAGGGCTCCCATCCCGGCGTGGCGCCTGCGCACACCAGTACGAGGGCTCCCATCCCAGTGTGGGACCTGCTCACACCAGTACGAGGGCTCCCATCCCAGTATGGGACCTGCTCACACCAGTACGAGGGCTCCCATCCCAGTGTGGGGCCCACGCACACCAGTATGAGGGCACCCATCCCAGTATGGGACCTGCTCACACCAGTTCAAGGGCACCCATCCCAGTATAGACCTTTCTCAAACCATCTTGAGGGTTTGCATGTGACTGTGCAAGGTTGTGTGTGCTCGTGCATGCTCGTGCAGGGCCGTGTGTGCTTGGGCATACTCGTGTGAGGCTGCGTGTGCTTGTGCAAGCACGTGCGAGGCTGTCTGTGCTTGTGCAAAGCCACGTGTGCTTGCATGAGGCCGTATATGCTTGTGCACGCTCATGCGTGCTTGTGCAAGACGTGAGGTCTCAGCACCCTGACCCCCAGCTTTGCACCCCGGGGACGCCCCTGCGGCAAGTAAAAACCTGTGAAAAAAGCCCAATTCCACTTAACTCCCCCCAAAAACCAGCCCTGTGGGCTCCCTGTCCCTGCGGCGGCAGCGCCGGGCGCTCGGTTTTTGCTCTGTCTCCTGTTTTAGCCCCTCCCCAACTCTTCTGAGATTTTTATTTCTTATTTTTTTTACCAGTTTTTACGGGTCGAACACCCTGGTGCAGCAGCCAGTTCAGCCCCCCGGCACCTTGTGACTCAGCCATGACGCCACACAGCATCTCAGCTGTTTTCTAAACATCTAAATTTTTTTTTGTGGGGAAAAAAAAAATCTAAATTTTTTTTTTGGGGAAAAAAAAAAATCTGAATTTTTTTTGGGGAAAAAAAAAAAAGTCCAGCCAGCTCTTTCCTCCCAGCCCTGACAACTCTGGGATAGGAGCAAGAAAAACGCCCCATTTGGGTCAAAATTTATTTAATAAACTCCCTCCTGTGCAAACGCTGTGGATTTTTTTATTTTTTTTTTCTTTTTCTTCCCACCACAATCAACGCGAGGGCTTGGTGGAAAACTGAATTCCTTCCCCTCATAATCGCCCAAACCATCAAAATAAAGTTTAAGGCAAAATTAAATATTCCCACCAGTCTCGCTGGGGTCGTCGGAGCTGCTCTCTGGTGCGTCGCCGATGGAAACTTTATGGATCATTTATTCTCTCCTTCCCAGGAGCAAAATGCCAGGGAGAAGGAGGCTGCCCAGCTCGCCTTCCACCCCCCCTACCCCCCCTCCATGCTAATTGCCACCTCTTAATTGCCTAATCGCGGGCTGTGCATCTCCCATGGCCCCCCACCCCCAGATGGTGGTTGCACCCCTGAGGAAGGTGCTGGGTGCAGGATGGGCCCGTGCAGACACACACGGACGTTGCAAAGGGCGCGTTGAGAGGAGATGGGGAGGGGGAAACCCACGAGGCCCCCCCCGCCCTGTGGGGGTGAGCTCAACCCTATATTAGACAACAGAGAATCCCCGGACAGGGTGGGGAGGGGAGAAAGAAGCTGCCCCCAAAGACAACGGTGCAAATCTCCGCAGTGGCGTCCCCTCAGCCCCTCTTGGCAGATTGTGTCTCGGGTTGAAGCCCTTTTTCTTCCCATTTTTAAGCCTATTCTCCCTGCAAAGCTGGTGGAAAGGGACGAAAAGGGGGGGGGGCAGAAGCCACACCCCACCCGGCGCATCGCCACGCCGGCGGGATTTTGCAACCATTTCCCAAGAAATCTTCGCTCGCCCGGGGGGGGGGGGTTGG
>NW_020799422.1:26247-41768 GCF_003259725.1 Athene cunicularia | reverse complement strand
CGGCCCCGGGTGGGTGGTGGGAGGCTGTTGCTGTGGGGGGGCCCTCGGTGACCCCGCAGAGGGGGGGACACGGATTTCGGGGGGACGCCGGTGCACCCCCTGGGTCATCCTCTGCCTTTTTCTTGCCGCTTGGAGGGTCCCGTGGGGGGTTTGGGGGTGTGCTGAGCCCCCCTCGAGGTTGGGGGGTCCCGCGGGGGTACTGAGCCCCCCAGTCTCTGTGTGTCTCCCGCTTTGGGCCTTGTGTGTTCCCCATCCTGGTTTGGGGGTTGTATGTATGTTTGTGGGGGTCCCATGTGAGACATACCCCCCCCTCCTCCCGACACCCAGTGTCTCCCCTCAGCTGGGGGCTCTCAGGGCTGTTCAGAGCTTCCCCTGTCAAAACTGGGGTCCCCTTAGGGTTTGGGGGGGGTGTCCCTGTCCACCTCAGCCTCTCTGAGTTGTGGGGATGGCTCCTGGTTTTGGGGGTGTCAGGATCCCCGCCAGTGCTGCCCAGCCTTAGGCCTGATCAGCCCTTGCTGGGCCTGGAAATGGGGGTTCAGCTTGGAGCTGGGGGGTGGAGGTGGCTGTTTTGGGGTGCTTTCCTTCCCACCTAAATTCCACCTCTTTTAACCCTTTCTGGGTTGGTTGGTGACTCCCCCTGGACTCAGCATGAGAAAGGGGAGAACCTTGACGCAGTCCCGTACCCTGTGTTGGTGTGAACCCCCTCATTCCTCTCCACAGCCCTGAGCCCCTTCTGGAGTGTCCCCTTCCACCCCCCAGGATGGGAAGTCACCTCTGTCCCCTCTCCCATGTCCCTTCCCTCTGTGTCTCTTTTTGGGGGTCCCCAAACCCTTTCGGGGGGGGCTCCAAAGCTGGTGAATTACCTGGGTGCTGCTGGGATGCTTAACTGATATTTTAGGGTTTCCAGCCTGTTTCTTACCAACGGGCTGGTTTCTGATTCTGGTGTGTGCCTGATTAATGATCAGCTTTAAAATGACTCTTAAACTTAATCTCCCAATTAAGTGTGTTTTGAAGAGGGGGAGGAGAGATTTCAAATGCCAGGCTGAGACCTCAGCATGGCAGTAATTGTACTTGTTTGTAACTCCCCAGTGACTTCTCATCCGTCTCTGAGCAATCCCGCTGCCTGTGTCGGAGGTGACTGCCAGGATCTTTCAGCTGCGAGTTCCCAGCGCAAAGAAAACAAAGGTATTGGGCATCTCCCTGCCGTTTTTATGTGAGGAAGGGGGTTTTCTTTTTCCCTGGACCAAGCAGGGCACCCCTGGGCCAGGAGCACCCAAAGCGATGTGGGGGATGTAGGTTGTGTAGGGCAGGTAAAGGTGCCTGTTGCAGAGTGAGCTGCTCCTTCCTTTTTTTTTTTTTTTTTTTTTTTTTCTTCCTATTTGAGCCTAGGACTGGAGCCTTCAGCATTAAAAGTTTCTCCAGAAACTGGTTTTCACAAGAAGCCAGCCCTGGCTTTGCAGCGTTTTGTGGTGTGCTCTCCTCCCACATAAGCTGGGCAGTGACTCATCTTCCTCAGAGGACTCTGTTAAAGAAGCACCGGCCATCTCGGGGCAATGTGTGTCTCCCAAAGGGAGACAGACATCTGCTCACTGTCCCTCTCTGGTCTATGGACCCTCCCGGGGCTTCCTCTGTCTGCTGGGGACCGAGGGCAAACCAGGCTGCCTTGGGTTAGTGCTCCGAGTGCCTCTGTGTGGGTAGGGAAGAATATTTAACCTGTCTGCTTTGGGGGAGGAAGTTAAAGCTGTAATTACTCATTTGAATAAAACCTCTTCTGCTGTTTCCAAAGCAGCTGGTTAAAACGGTGTCAAACCAAATTGGGTTGGTAGCTGTTGGCTGCACTGTGGCTTTTGGATGGGCCTTGTGAAAGGGTGCTTAATTAGGAGATAAGGCAAAAAAAAAGTGTCAGGCTGAGATTGGGGAAATCTGGGAGCCACGTGTTGGCATTGCATGGCTTGGACAGGACTCCCTGTCCCTCTGGCATCACGTCCCCCTCCCTGAGGAGCAGGAAGAGGAGCGTTGGCAGATGTCAGCCTGAGATCCTGCTTGTCTGTAAACAGATCAGGTGTAAGATCTTGCGACGGGATTTTGAGTAACAAAGGCACGAAGCACAAAATATGGTTTTTCATCAGGCAAGAATTTGCCTCGGGTCAGTTAGTCTCACTAGCTGTTTCATGAATCCCAATGCACTTCATCCAGTTATTCTGCCTTATCTAGCCTCTTTTTCCATTTAATAGCTAACTGTGAAGAAGCAGCTGCCTGCCTCTGTGGCTAGAGGTGCACTCAGGAATAATTTTTAACCTGTTGCCACTGAACCAAAGCGAAGACAGTCTGGCCCAAACTTCCTGTGGCTTGTGAAGTGTCCAGTCACCGGGAGAGGATTAATCAGGGTTGAAGGCGGTTGTGAGGGTTGGTCTCTCCCATACGATGTCTGAGCGTGGAGGTGACGGGAGGAAGTTGTTGGCTGAGCTGTGGTACGACTTCCTCTGCTTGTGCGAGGGAGTGTGAGCCCACGGCAGCACATCAGCTGTGAGAGGAAGGGGGACGTGCATCTGGGGTACGGGGTAAGGTCTGATCACCCTGGCGTGAACCTCCTCGGTCCAGTTATGGCCCCAAGTGAGGGTGATCAGCTGGTGCTGCGGCTGGAGAAAAGACACGTGGCTGCAGTAGGCGTGGGGGCTGTTTGGTGGGTGGGCTTTGGATGCTGCTACAAGGGACTTTCCTAAAGCCACGTCACATGGGAGGAATTAAATCCCACTTCTGTGGAAGGAGGTGTCGTGTATGGGGGGTTGATTGCCAGCCAGCTGAACAGGAGCCAGTGTGCCCAGGGGGCCAAGGAGGGCAACGGCATCCTGGCTTGTACCAGTCCTGGCATGGCCAGCAGGGACAGGGAAGGGATCTGAGCCCTGGGCTCGGCACTGGGGAGGCCGCCCCTCGCTGAGGGGGTTCAGTTCTGGGCCCCTCACCCCAAAAAGGCCATTGAATGACTCGAGCGTGGCCAGAGAAGGGCAACGGGGCTGGGGCAGGGTCTGGAGCACAGGTCTGCTGGGGAGCGGCTGGGGGAACTGGGGGGGTTCAGTCTGGAGAAGAGGAGGCTGAGGGGAGACCTCCTGGCCCTCGGCAACTCCCTGCCAGGAGGGGGCAGAGAGGGGGGATGAGTCTCTGGAGCCAAGGCCCCAGCGCCAGGCCCCGAGGGAATGGCCTCAAGCTGCCCAGGGCAGGGTCAGGCTGGCTCTGAGGAAGGATTTCTGTGCAGAAGGGGCTGTTGGGCGTTGGAATGGGCTGCCCAGGGCAGGGGGGAGTCCCCGGGATCCCTGGGGGGGTTGAAGAGTCGGGCTGAGCCAGCGCTGAGGGATCTGGGGGAGTTGGGAAGGGTCAGGGGGAGGGTCATGGTTGGGCTGGAGGAGCTTCAAGGGCTTTTCCAACCTGGATGATTCTGGGATTCTCTGGGTGTCCTGTTTTGGAAGCACCTTGCGGGCAGTGGGTTTGTGTGGTGCCCTTCTGTATTTGAATATGGCACAGGTGCCAAGTGAATAAATGCAAGTGGCCCTGAGCTAATACTGTCATGTTGGTGGGGACATGTCTAGGTGCTGCAGAAGGGCTTGTCCCATCCCGCAGGACTGACCTCTCCCAGCTCTGGGTGCAGCAGAGCTGTCTGTCACAGTTCCTTCTCGCTGCCCAGGGACCTGTGGTCCGGACACCGTCTGCTGCAGCTCCTGCACA
This sequence comes from Athene cunicularia, assembly GCF_003259725.1. Taxonomy (NCBI): domain Eukaryota; kingdom Metazoa; phylum Chordata; class Aves; order Strigiformes; family Strigidae; genus Athene; species Athene cunicularia. The sequence goes on along the minus strand of NW_020799422.1, from coordinate 38,048 downwards.
AGCAGCTCTGCTCGCCACCGACTCTAGCTACAAGGGGGTGGTTCCCCCTTTGGGGATCCTCTTGGGTAAGAGGTGGCAGTGGAGCACTGCAGCGCTATGCTCCGGGGTTTGCATAACTCGTGTGAAACGGCTCACACTCACCGTGCATCACCCAGGCAGAAAGATCAGGGGGGCAGAACAGCCGCTGTGTTTTCGGGCGGCGGGTGAAAGTTGTTGCGACAGCAGGCAGCTCGAGCCCACGGAGGGCAGGCGTGGAGCATCTGGTTTCTGTTGATGGTTTTCTTCTCCCTCACATGATGGCGTATTTAGAGAGACCCAAAGGTGGCAGCTTCTGTATTTCAGTTTCCCAGTTACCCTCCAATGCGATGGCAAACATGGGGGGTGCTCATCCCTGCACGTGGGCACCCCCTCCTATCAGGCAACACCCTGCGGTGGGGATAAGGGGCAGTGGTGTTAATTTAGAACAGTTCTGCAGAGGTGGGGATTAAAATATAACCCCCAAATGAGAGAAATGCGAATGGAACCGCTGCTTAAAATAAATATATTGACCTACAACTTGCTGCTGAGGGTTAACGCAGCGATTGTGGGAAGCATCCCTCTCATTTGGGCTGTTTGTGTTACATTTTCTCTCTGAAGTTGTACCCACCGTGGAGGAGGACAACTGAAGAACCAGATAAAAGTGGAGTTTTCACCTGATTGTTGTAGGTCCTTTCCAGTTGAACTATTCTATATGGAGAAGTACCTTTTTTTTTTTTCAACAAGACCCGTTCAACTAGCAGCCTGTGAGGACAGCTTGTGCCCCTGGGGCTGGGAGGGGACACACACACACACACACAGTTAAACTGGGATGTGAGGAGCATAAATAACAAGAGGAGCAAAAGTCCAGGTTGAAAAGGAAGGTCAGACTCTTGAAGGCTTTAAAATGGCACTTCTCAGCAATGGCCTGAAGAAGCAGAAGTGATGGCTGAGGAATGGGTCCCCTCTTAATCCCCGCCCCAGCTCTGAGGTGGGACCAGGCTGTTCCCTGGTGCTGCTCCTGCCTCCTTCCACCTTCACTTTAAGTGTTTGCTGAATCAGCTGCGACTCAAGTAGAGTTTTCTTATCTGTGGTGTTTAACAGCAGTATTGGTGTGAAACCTCAGATGTAAGTGAATTTTTGCTACTAATAAATGGAAACAGGGTGTAAAAGTGGTGAAAAACAAGACCTGAGACCTTTATCTGTATATCTAAAAGTAGTTTTCTCACTGCCAGGAATACGTGCTGTCTGCCCAGGGCCTTGGGACCTGCTGATGTGACTTCTGAGCAGTGATTTTTTATTTTTTTTTTCTTTTTTCCTGGTCAGTTCAACACCGGTGAGTGACTCTCCTAAGTCCTGTGTGTATTTATAGACCTTAGAGATTTTTGGTGGAAGCACTGGTGTGGAGGATGAGGTGAGTTAGGTTGAAAAGAGTGTTCTTGACACACTGTGCCTTTCTAGTCTCTTGAAATTACTTACTTGAGCATGGTCAGAGAAGGGCAACGGAGCTGGGGCAGGGTCTGGAGCACAGGTCTGCTGGGGAGCGGCTGGGGGAACTGGGGGGGTTCAGTCTGGAGAAGAGGAGGCTGAGGGGAGACCTCCTGGCCCTCGGCAACTCCCTGCCAGGAGGGGGCAGAGAGGGGGGATGAGTCTCTGGAGCCAAGGCCCCAGCGCCAGGCCCCGAGGGAATGGCCTCAAGCTGCCCAGGGCAGGGTCAGGCTGGCTCTGAGGAAGGATTTCTGTGCAGAAGGGGCTGTTGGGCGTTGGAATGGGCTGCCCAGGGCAGGGGGGAGTCCCCGGGATCCCTGGAGGGGTTGAAGAGTTGGGCTGAGCCAGCGCTGAGGGATCTGGGGGAGTTGGGAAGGGTCAGGGGGAGGTTCATGGTTGGGCTGGAGGAGCTTCAAGGGCTTTTCCAACCCGGATGACTCTGGGATTCTGTGAAAAGTCTGTGCCTTTTCCTAAGGGTTTGTGCCCCAGAAGCCTGCACTCTCCTTTGCTCCAGGCCTTTCTGTCCCAGCTGCTGCAGGCTGGATGCCCGCCTCGCGTAGGTGCTGCTTCCATTGCTCAATGCCCAACTGCAACACACACACACCACCTCCTGCTTTATCAGTGCTCCCACTCCTCCAACTCGCTTGGGCAAGAAGCCTCCCACGATGGCTGGTGCCATGGGTGAGGTGTTCTCTCACCCGCCAGGCGGGCTGGTGGCCTGTGCCATCTGTCACCCACTGCCGGGTGAGGGACGGGGCTGCGGGGGCTGAATGTCACATCTGTAAAGGCCCCACTTCTCCTCCCGCCTGCTGCAGGGACGTGGATAGTGCTGACGTGGAGGGTTCCTTATAAAGAAGCACTCCTAGCTCCATAAATACACCTGTTGAACAGAACGCAGATAAGATACAAGCGAGGTTTATATTTAGACTTGCTTAGTTCTGCGGAACATCGGTGTCCTTGGTCAGACCTGTGAGTGTTCACTCACCTTCGTGTCCCCGGGGGGGTGGTGAGTACTGACTGCCACGTGTAGAGCTTGAATTGATGCCCTGGGAGATGCAGACCAGAAGCACTTGTCTTGCATCGACCTGCACCTTCCCAAGGCGTCTGTGCCCTCTTGGACAGGAGATTTTTTATTTAGCTTGGTGCTTTGTTTTTACCAGGTAGAGATTTTATTTCTAGAGCCTGGCTTACGCTGGATGTGGAGATGGTTTGACTAGTCCCTAGTCCTGAAGTTAAATCTCCAGTTTGGGTGCTCTTCCCCACGGGGGAGAGCCCTTCTCAACCCTGTACTCCTGACACATTGCCTTCCTCTAGCCTTTTGTCCTGGGATCTGGGTGCAGCACTTCTCCTACCTGTCTGTGCCTGATAACTGGAGTTTCGAGTTGTGCTCTCGCTGGCACACTCGAAGGAGAGGTGATTGTTTTCTGAGCCTGTCTGCTTCGTGCTCAGACATTCGAGTAATCCTGTGGTCTGGTCAGTGTTGGACAGAGGAGAAACCTGTTTTTCGGTGCTCTGGCTGGTCTCCCACACTGTCCTCCTTGTTGACACTGCATGTTACTGGGAGAAGGCACAAAACCCAGTGTGGTTGGGCTGCCTGATGCTCTTGGAACATAAACTATCACTCACTGTAGCAGGTAGGAGACCTTGTGTCTGTACCAGGGCCGTTGTACACACCCAGGGCTACTGCACTGCAAGAATTGCTTCCTTCTGTTTATTTTATTTGTCACGGATGACAGAATTTCAAAGCAGTGAGGGATTTTGTGACAAAAGCTCTGTGAGCATGGTTGTGTGATCGTTGCTACAAAAACTTCGCAGGGAAAAGGATGAGGTGGGATCTGAGACAAGGCACGGACAACGCTGGGTGCCTAAATCCATGGGGAATGTGGAGACCTAATCACAGAGGGGATGATGCTCAACTTCTGGCAGCTCAGGGACTCCTCTGCCCACAGATGCTGCAGTCTCAAGCACAGGAAATGTAATTTCTGGGTTTTTTTCTGCAGCCCAAACAGAGCTCTTCGTGCTCCGGGGCAAGCTGAACAGTAAATGGCTGCTGTGGGGAATGGGATTGCTGCAGCTCAGCTCTGGGAAGGAGAAAAGCAGAATTACCCACAGATTTCTTAGTAGAGGGGAACAATTTTAACCCTGCTCACCCACTCACTTCCTTAAGTAGCAATAAAATTGCTGGAGAAGAAACTGCCTGTCGAGGGCTGGGCATGACTCTGCCTTGGCATCACGTGCCGTGGCTGTACTTTAGCTCTGAATTCACCCATCGGCTCGTCCAGACAGGCAAGAGGAGCAGAGCCCTCGGAGCCAGCTCCTCCCCGCCGTGCTCCCGGGGCACCTGCCGCAGGTAAACAACCGTCCTGGTCCGGGAGAGCAGCCGGGGAGGACCAGGGGCTCAGCAGAGCTTGGCTTGTGGCTCTGATTCCTTCCCTGGGGTCCCTGCGCTCAGCGATAGGCTGTGATTCTGACCCAAACCTCAGGTTAAACCAGCCATTAATGTGAAGCTTTAATAGTTGCTTGGTTTGTTTTAACTTTGAGAGATGACATGGGGATGTCCTCTTTGTTTTGTCTGACTTCTCTTTTTTCTTCTTGCTCGTTTTTTTTCCTCTCCTGACTTGGAGCTTTTGTCTCTTTAACCTGTGGCTGCTGCATTTCTGGTTGTCCTTTAATCAACTGATAGAAATCTGTGGAGAAATCACAGCTCTGCTCGTGGCTCTGAAGGAAACAGAAGTTTGCTGGGAACGCTTGGGCTGGAGAGAGGGATGAGTGCATGGGCTGGACTTCAGGGATGGAAGGTGGAGGCACGAAAGCAAAGAATTAATATAAGAATGAGAGGACACGGCTACAACAAGTTGAGCTTCTGAGAGTGAATCTGGTCCTGGGGATGTTCACTTGTAGCTCCTGTCCTCTTGTATCTGTGTGCAAATATTCCTGGCTGGGGTGGCCTCAGATGACATGACTCCATTTATTTATTTTTTCTCCCATAAATGATAAATATCCCACTGTGATGCCCCAGCCTTGTCTCTTTCGTGCAAGCACGTCCAGGGATACACTGAATTTTGTGTCCCATCTCAGCTCCTGTGGTCATATTGTAACAATAATGAGACTTTCAGTCCTGTTAATGCTGTATATTGGGTGCTAAACTTTTTTTTTTTCCAACACTAAGACTCTTGTAAGGCCACTTACTATCAGCTGTAATGCCAAGTTATTGGGAAATGTGCTCAGTGGTGAAGCTGAATCTCTCTTAAACCAGCAGAGAAGCCTCCTGCATTTACCTAGGCCTTGTAACAAGGGCTGGTCAAGGCTTGTGTTTCCATGGTGTTGATTTAGGGTGACTAATCCATCACAAATCAACTCTTCCGTTGCTTGCTGCTTCTTTGACTGTGGCTTTCCCCACCCTAATAAATAAAATGTCTTACAAATATTTAGGACATAGCTGAGTAGAAAAGTTGTAATTGGAGCAGGTTGACAAGCCTAGAGAGATGCAAGGGCCTTTAAAAGTTATTTTTCCCCTTTTTACGAGAGGGTTTTGCTTGCCTCGAGGTAGATTTGTGAGTGTAGCTGGGTGTTTAACACCTTTTTGCAGCAAACATCTAACAGTCTGCTTCCAGCACAGGTCCGCCAAAGCTGCCATGCCTCTACTTCTGGGAATGACCTCAGGCGTTGTCCTCTATTTCCTGGAATCTTAGTAAATGAGTTTATTATTTCAAAGGCCGCTGGAGCAGATCGGCAGCCTCAGAAGCCTCCACGTGCGTTATCACTTTGTGAATCCCAAGACCTTGAGTTCCAGACACTTCCTGCAAAGCTCTGGGTCAGGTGCCTGGCAAAGAGGAGCTGTTCTGGAGCTCGGTCTTGATACCTGGGAGTGCTGCTGGAGTGGCTTCACACACTTACCCCGAGCAAGTCTGGGGCATGTCTGCATTGTAATACCTGACCTGGTTGTGTGGGTTTAGCTGTGGTGTCAAAGGGCTCTCCCAGCCCTCCCTCCTCTCCTGGGCAGCCTGAAACCAGCCAGGAGTTGCTTCTGCTGAAGAGTTGGGCGTTCAGCTCCTGGCACTTGCTCCAAGTTAGGGGATGAAGGTTTAAACTCTCTTCTTCAGCCAAGCTGTAGAAAGAATAGAAATAATGATCCCAGACCTAGGGCATGTCTTCAGCAGATCGTTATTTCTATCCAGACCTCAGTAGTATTCTGCAGCTTAACCAGCTGAAGCTTTTCCCTCCATCTCTAGAAGAAAAAAAAAACAAACAAAAAAAACAAGGCAGGCTTCATATGATAAATATTTTCAATATTAAAGTTGTTGGGGAGTCCCTGGGGGGTTGTGTATTCTCAGTGCAATTTCTCTCTCCGGTGGAGAGCGATAGAACAATTTGCATTCTTAGCAAGAACCTGTTTGCATATGTTTCGAAATAAGGGAGAAGCTCTTAAGGAGTTTGGTATTTCCCACATGCAGGGACAGCTCCTTTCTGTTGGCCTTTCCTGAATTTTTGGAATATGAGAGAAAAGATTCCTCTTGCTGCTCTTACCCTGGAATTAGTGATTGGGAAACAAAGCCACGAAGCACACAAGCGATTTGGAGCGAGAGGAGGGGATGATTGAAATCTAGGAAGGGTTCAGGTGATGCTGTCACAGGGGGAGCATCTGTGGAAATAATTGCTGTTCTGAATTTGTTCGAGCAGAATATTCCCTTTGACCTGTCCTTGCTGTGCCCTGCAATTAGCTGGGTGCAAATGTGCTGGTGTTACTTGGAGGCACAACGGTACAGGCAGAGCAACGGTGATATCAGCATGGAAATCATGTTGACTAAGCTGAAGGCAGAGTTTCCAGTGGAAACATTAGCTTGGAGAAATAACTCTTCTAGATAAGAAGTGAAAATGTGGGAGAAGGAAATAGCTATTATGTGCTACTCCCGTCTGTAGTTAAAATTACAAGCCGAAGGGGTAGGAAAGGCAGAGACATCTGCTGCTGATAAATTGTGAATGGGTTGGGGTTACAGCACCTCCATGCCAAACACTGCACGGTGCAGCTGGTGTGGATTTAATTTAGGAGCCTGTTCTGCAGTCGGGAAGGCTCCGTGCTCAGCCAGCTCTGCAATCCTGCCCCGCTGCCGCCCGGGAGCCCTGCCTGAGCGAGGGCCTGGTGGGATGATGCTGCTTCTGCATCGTCTGGCTGAGGACACAGACCCTGCCCGTGGAGGTCGTGGTCTTTAAACTTCCATAAGGCCAAAACAGGCAAAAGAAGCACCAGCTGCACTGGCTGTGGTGCCGCAGGGCAAGGGGCCGTGCTGGTAAACATATGTCTCTTCCCCACATCCCCCTGGAAAGCAAACAAAGCTCTGCTGCTCATGGCTTGTGCCTTTGGGAGCTCCAGACTTGATTTTTCTTTTCTCTAATTTTATTTTATTTTTTTGTGGGTGTGTTGATAGTTGCCCATAGCTATCTTAATTCTGCAGCCCTTGAACACCTTTGGGCAGTCAAACAGGCTGTCCTGTAGTCGAGGATCAGGCTGAGTATGACTTGACTTCCTCAGCCTGTGGTAAGTCATAAAAGACAGCAAGAAAACTCCCTTGTAGTGGGACTAACTTTTTTTTTTTTTTCCCCTCTGTACTTTGTCCCTCTTCCTCTCCTGAGCTAATGAATACTCCGGGCAGGGGCGATGCTGGCTGATAGCTGGCCTGCTTTAAGTGGTGTGTTCCAGAGAAGCAAGGAGGGAGCTGTCAGCAGCCTCTGCTGGGTGAGCCGAGCTGCCACAGCTCTGCAGGGACAGGAGCTCAGGGCCTGGGAGGAGGCTGCTTGGACGTGCCCATGGCACAGCCAGGAGCGGGCTCTTCTCTTCCCCAGAATTCGGGCAGAGCGCCTGCGGGCTGCTCCAGTGAGTCAGAGAGGAAGTTGGACAGGGCTGAATCCTTCCCGTGAACTGAAATCCTTCCTGTGCACCTACTTTCCTGGTATCTTCAAAGCCCAGTGATCCTCTTCGAGCATCTGTTTCAGCCCCTCAATCACAAGAGTGAGGTAAAACCACGTTTCCACGCCGGTGCCAAACCAGCTGCAGCTCAATCAGCTCCGCAGTGGGAAGCAGCCGGTGGTGGCTGCGTGGCTGACACACAGGTGTGAACACACCACACGTGTTTGCTGTGTCTGCGGAGCAGTTTTGACACACAGGAACGTTTTGGGGTAAACACAAACGCACTCAGAGCAAACCCCTTGGCTGCGGGAGCGCTGTCCCTTTCCCCCCCCTGCGGTGGTTGAGGTGCCCTTGGGTGTAGTGATGCAGGTGCTCTGGAAAATGCTGAAAGGACTGAAAGTCATCGTGTGAACTTCCCTGGGCTCTCCCTCTCCGCAGAGCTGCTTGCTGGGGTTGCAGCCTGGCAGAGGCTGCTGCTGGGAAGGTTTTAGACTAACCCAGCTGTGCGGGAGAGCTGAAAAACGTTCATGGCAAACTTCATGTCGGCTAAGCCGATGAGGGATTGTGTCTTTGGCTGTTGGGTGAGATTTGGAAGAAGGTCCACACGCACTTTTAGAATGTGCAGTGGAGTGGTGGGAATGATAAATTGGGAAAGCCTGGAGTCTTGCAGGTTTTTCTCGCAAAATAAGAATGAAATGGCTCTGTCCTGGGTGCGGTGTAGCTGGATTTGGCAGTAATCAAGGGACAATATTTTAAGTAGTGCAGGCAGGCAGTTGCACCAGAACTTCAAATTCTGGTTGTAAATACAGCGCTATACCAGCACCTAAGCTATTACTGAGATAATCCAGTTTAACATTTTACAGCTGCTGTTTTCCTTAAACAAATCATAAACACATGCAGCAGCTTCCGAGTGAAAGAAACCCAACGCAACTTCCATCGCGCGTATCCAAGGCCCGTCGGTTTTTGTCATCTTACCCCAGCTTTCTGGCCCGTGAGGCGTGGGTTTGGTGTCTGCTGTTGCTTCTGGTTCATGACTAACATCCTCCTGTGGCACTGCTCAGGAAATGAGGCATTCTGCAGCTCACTTGCTGCAGGCACGGTGGTCTCCGTGCTCCAGGAGATGCCGGAGCTCATTTTTAGACCCTGGTTCAAGCCTAATGCATTGGGGAAGGGTTTTTGTTCTTCGTGGTCTGCAGACTCGGAGGCACGATCCCAGGTAGTGCTGCTGGCTTCAGTGAAAGCCTGAGGAGCAAATGTAGCATCTGTGGGCAGGGGATCCCTGCCAGGAGCAGAGGCATCCCTTGCAAAGCACGTGCCTCTGTGCTTATTTTTTTTTTTCCTCTCAATATGCGCAGATCGGGCAGGGAATTGGTGGTGGTCCGTGGTGGTGCCCTTTCTCATTCGAGGCACAAGGGATGTCAGTCGCGTGATTCAACACAACTTGTCTGAAGTGCCAGCTCCTGGGAGGATCGAGTGAATGAGGAATGTTGCAGTGTTTGTGTGACAGAGGATAACAGGGTCTGTGGAGCCCGGATACCATGGCTGGCCTCATCCAACACAGGAGAACCCCCTGTCTCTTCCAAGTGTGAGGTTGGATTTGCAAGGGCTGGGAGCTCAGAAGCTGCCAGGCTTGTTTTTCCCCCCTCTGACTTCCTGCTCCCTGTTCTGCTCCTGGGGTGCTGCCCTAGCACGGGGACGTTTGATCTGCCCGGCTGTTTGTGCTGTCAGTTGGCAAACTTTCACCCTTCCCTCTCCTTCTTTTCCTGTTTTTTATCGCTAGAGCTGCTGCAAATCACCTCTCCCCAAGTCAGGGGGGGTTCTTCTATTTAAGAAGCATCTCCTGGGGATGGGGCAGCCCCTGTAGTTCAGGTGCTGGATGAGGGAGAGGGTGGGGAGGGTTCAGACGAGGCTGGGCGAGGTGTCTCCTGCTTTCCTGTTGCCCCTGAACGCGGTCGTGATTTCCCACAACAGGGGAAATCGAATTGTTTAGCCCGTTCCTGGAAACCAGCCCTGGTCTGGCTGGACAGAGCCTGGCTATGTGTTAACGGGAAGGGGTTTCAGCTGCCTTGAACCCCCCCCCGGGGGACCCTGGTGCTGCTGGACCCTGACTCTGGGGTCACCTGTGCTCCCCAGTTTGGGCCTGCTTGGACCTGCAAAGGTAAAAAGAGCTATTGCTGCTCCTGCACCAGCTCAAACTGGAGTCAGTGGGGTTGGGAAGGGCCAGTCTGTAGGAATAGGCTTTTTTTTGGTCCAGTTGAGTATTTTTCACTCTTTGCCCCATAAAATGAACATTCCAGTGGCTGCGGTTAAGGGACGTGTATCTGTAAGTGTGTGATGCTCTCAGGGCTGCTTTGCACAACATCAGGTCATGAATCGCTGCTCGATGCTTTCTTTGAAATCCAAGTGCGTGAGAGCAAGGCTTTGCCAAAACTGTTTTCCTGTCTAAAAGTTTGTTTTGGTTAGTTTTACCCTAGAAATGGTTTTTGGGCCATGAATCTCCAACTGAATCAGTGTCGCAGATGTGAAATGTTAAAGTGCAGCAGCTCCTTTGCTCCTTGGGGTGTTACAACGAATTTAGGGCCTTGCTTGCTCTCAGTTATGGTGATCATGGGCGTGAGGAGCTGCACGGTTATGGTGATCATGGGCGTGAGGAGCTGCACAGTTATGGTGATCGCGGGCATTAGGAGCTGTACAATTATGGTGATCACAGGCGTGAGGAGCTGGTTTAATCTAGAGAGGGGCCTCCAAACAGGGAGGAAGAGCCCCGGATCAGGAGGTCTCTATTGAAAAGATTGCTGAGGAAGCCTAGAAGTCTGGTGGAGCCCACGGCAGCCCGTGACTCAACGCCGGAGGATGCTCCACCCTTCCCAGCACGTGGTTCTTCCCAGTTCCCGTCCTGTGGTGCCGCAGGTCCTTCACCAGCACCGAAACTCGCTGTGTTTTGGGATGGTTCCTGCCTCTTCCTCTGCGTTCGCTCCTCGGGGCAGGGATGGGGGGGCTGTGGGTGCTCCTGCGATGCCGCAATGGAGCACTCACTCCTCTGTTATTACTCTTATCAGCGGCCGATGGCCTCTGCTCCGGGTGGGGTGTGCCGGGCTTGCTCATCCCGGTTGGCAGACGGCGTGGAGATCTGGCTCTGTGTCTGCAAAGTCTTGCATCAAGCCGGTCCAGAGAAGGATGCGTGTGTGGAAGAGGCTCGTCGGTTGGGAAGGAGGGCAGAGCCTGAGCGAGGCCCAACAACCCCTTTCCGTCTTCTCGCAGACGGCGTCAGTAGATATTGGCTTGTGCCAAAAAGCCCCAAAAGAGGGAAAACTCAAAAAGAGAAGCTCTGCCAGCCCGTGTCAAAGTCACTGCCGCGTGAGAAGTTGCTTTCATTTATTTGTTGAAGGAGATTTTGGGAAAGGACACACGGCTCACGTAAAAATCCCGTATTAAAACGATCCAGCTGCCACTAACGCGGTGCTGGTGGGGTCTCCTTTGCCTTCCAGATGGGTCGCTGCGCTGAGCGAATTTTTGTGGCTTAAATGACAAAGCATCGTGCCAGTGTGGAGTCAGGTTGGAGGTATTTTTGATGTGGTGCCCGAGTTGTAATCTGGAAATCTGTTTACTTCATTCCTTCCAGTCAAGGGAATGGCACTTTGAAATATTTTCTGCTTTTACCTGCACATGTAAGGATCTGTTGCCTAATTGCAATGTGAGATCCTATAAAGATCCTTGGCTAATGTGGTAGAAGAGCTTGTAAATGGCCAGGTGGTTGGTTTTTTGATGCTTCTCCGAGCTAGTGAAGCTGCTGAGGGTTTGCACTGTGATGCTCGTCTCCAGCCAGCCCTTGTCCCTGCCGCACACCGGCTCCCTTGGCCCTTTCCCCAGTCCCTGAACAGGCTCCTCCTGCACTTCCCGTTCAGGGTGGATGCGATTTGTGCCTGGACTCTTGCCCCCAGCTCCTGTCTCGCAGCAGGTGAGAGGAAGCATGTCTGCCCTCCTTAGACCTGCCTCACACACGTGTTTGCTCAAGGACTCCTCGATCCACCTTTGGGGGACCTGGAGCACAGGTCTGCTGGGGAGCGGCTGGGGGAACTGGGGGGGTTCAGTCTGGAGAAGAGGAGGCTGAGGGGAGACCTCCTGGCCCTCGGCAACTCCCTGCCAGGAGGGGGCAGAGAGGGGGGATGAGTCTCTGGAGCCAAGGAGCCAGCGCCAGGCCCCGAGGGAATGGCCTCAAGCTGCCCAGGGCAGGGTCAGGCTGGCTCTGAGGAAGGATTTCTGTGCAGAAGGGGCTGTTGGGTGTTGGAATGGGCTGCCCAGGGCAGGGGGGAGTCCCCGGGATCCCTGGGGGGGTTGAAGAGTCGGGCTGACCCAGTGCTGAGGGATCTGGGGGAGTTGGGAACGGTCAGGG
>NW_020799422.1:15954-26197 GCF_003259725.1 Athene cunicularia | reverse complement strand
CCAGAGAAGGGCAACGGAGCTGGGGCAGGGTCTGGAGCACAGGTCTGCTGGGGAGCGGCTGGGGGAACTGGGGGGGTTCAGTCTGGAGAAGAGGAGGCTGAGGGGAGACCTCCTGGCCCTCGGCAACTCCCTGCCAGGAGGGGGCAGAGAGGGGGGATGAGTCTCTGGAGCCAAGGAGCCAGCGCCAGGCCCCGAGGGAATGGCCTCAAGCTGCCCAGGGCAGGGTCAGGCTGGCTCTGAGGAAGGATTTCTGTGCAGAAGGGGCTGCCCAGGGCAGGGGGGAGTCCCTGGGATCCCTGGGGGGGTTGAAGAGTCGGGCTGACCCAGTGCTGAGGGATCTGGGGGAGATGGGGGGATCAGGGGGAGTGTCACTGGCTTTTCCAGCCCGGATGACTCTGTGATGTGGGAGGCTGGATGGGATTTGCAGCCTGCCTGGGGGGTTCCCTGCTTCGCAGCTCCTCTGTGGGGCTCTCGTGGTGCTGCTCTGACGCCTTTGGAGAGCAAACACTCAGGAAAGGTAGTACTGCTGTGGTGATGACCTTGGAAACCCAAACCTGGGTATTTGGGGACTGGCACCTCCCTCCTGGTTTCCCAGATTCTGGGTGCGATGGCGAGGACACCCTGTGACACCCGAGGTGTGGGGTCATAGTGTGGCCTCAGGGAGCTGGTGACCTGGTCTTGTTCTGTCAACACTAACTTTTAAATTTTTATTTTAACTTTGCTACTAGGGACGTGGCTGCTCAGACGTCTGCTCCTAACCGCATTACGAGGGAGCGCTGGCGGCTGTCGTAGAGTTCAGCCTCTCCCCGGGCTTGCTCATTCCCAGACCACAGTCTTTAGAGAGCCCGTAAGATTCCTCCCAAAGAATGAGATTAGCATCCTGTTCCTTAGAGAGGGATTTTTAAGTGTCTCTGACCTTCTTGAAACTAATATTTGTAGTTCCTTTGGTTGTCACACAGCTGGACCCTCCTCTGAGTGCCTCACTGCAGTGACACGTTGTCTGCAGACTGGGAGTGTCTGGGCTCTCCGGGGTAGGAATTGTCACGCTTACGTGTTGCCTGGCATGGAGGAGCCTCCAGCCTTGGTCTGGGGGCGTTAGCAGAGGCTCCAGGAGGGTTTTAATCTAATCAAATGAATGGAGGAAAGGGGTGGCATGAGCTGACTTGCATCAGGTAATAAATAGCTGCCAGTCTCATGACACTGCCAGGCTTGCCCGATCACCTTGCCTGGCTCCCGGGAGCTTGTAACCGCTCTGAGTCTTGCAAAAAAACCAATGTTTTTCCAACCCAAAATGGAGGTGAGCAGCGGCACAGGGAACTTCACCTGCTACATCCATCCACGGGCAGCGCGTGGAGTCACCGTCCGCGCCCGGGCTGGTGCTGGGCTTGTGCAGGAGCTTCGTCTTCCCCGGGGAAGGGCTGGCAATCTGCTCTCTAATAAATCTCATGGAAAGCAGCTAAATAACAGGGCTCCCTGGAGCTACAGAAGGAAATTATTTAATTGTCTTTTTTAATAGAGAAAGGGGTTGCTCGCATGCCGCAACTAGATGTTATGAATAGGCTGATTTGTACTGGAGAAAGCTTTAAAATGCGAGCGTGTTGCCAGAGGCTCTGCAGAGACTCTGGAGCATCGTTTTGTTTTGACATGTCAACAGTGGTGCTAATTGAGTGCGAGCCAGGAAAATAGTACAGTAAAACCTCCCTGTAAATGAATGGGTCTCTCCGAGACTTAGCAGAGTCTTCAGTAGCAAGTCAGAGCAGTGCCAAGGGTGAGGATTTACTTCAGAACTTCAGAAACCAGGCTGTTCCTTTCAGGCCGTGTGGGTAAAGTTTGGGTTTGGGTTTTTGTTTTGCTTGGCAAATAAATTAACCAAGAAATGCTTTTTGATGGAGCAACAAAGACACTGAGAACGTGACAAATACTTTCACAGTATTGTAATAGTTTATTTTCTGCATCCCTGAAATGTTTAACGATGCTAGTCTGGAAGCACCAAAGATTTCAAAGCCTCTTTAATGAAACGTCACTCTTATTTTCTGGGAATGTTCAGCTGTTCCTTGGTTTCTCCCCCAAATTTCAGCGAAAGCCTGAACCTCCTGGGGAGCACTTGGCTGAATACAAACCCATATCCTTGCATTCTCAGCCAGACAAAGCCCTGCTCTTGCTTCGAGGCATTTCTTACACTGGGCATTCACATTAAAATATATTTATGGCTTGGCACATCAGGGAGGCGTGAGGCATCTGAGGCACAGCAGCTCCACAACCCGCCTCCCGTCAGCCTCCAGCGCTGGTTCCTGGCTCTGGTTTAGTCTTAGTGTGTGTGGTATTCCCAGCTCTGGCTATTGCTGTGGCTAGTGGAAGGAAGAAGCGTTTTGGTGCCGCGATGCTGGGAGGGAAACCTGCCACTGCGCAGACACGAAATGCGAGTGACTAAGGCTTTCAGCAGGAGCAATCGTCCTCCGAAGCCTTTTCCCTTCTGCCAAGTCCTGATGAGCTGTGAGTGTGAGTTTTGCAAGTTGGCCAGAGAAAAAAGAAAGTGATAAAGCATGAGAAAACACTTGAGCAAAATACTTCCTACCCATTGCTGAGTGGTTACTGAGGGTACTTAGAAAGAAATACAGGCTTAAAAGCAAAGGATCCTCCTTTGGGCTCGGTGTAAAGGAGGAAGAGGAGCAGAGGCCGTGTCCGAGGAGGTAACTTGCTCTTATTTCTCACCCCCTGCACCCCACACTGGAGGTCCCGGTGCTCGTGCAGGCACCCCCAGGTCACCGGCCTACAGCTTCAATGGCTGTTACGTTAATTTTCAGCATGACTTGCCCAGTTTCTTTAAGCTTTGGGGAACAGCAAACCCCTCCAGAGGCTGCTCTCCCCTTTGTGCGGTTGTTTTGCTGCTTACAGATGTGTTTTAGCTTCCCGGCCGTGTGCTGCTTTCCCTGAGCCCAGCTGTTGAACTGCTGCTCGCCCAGGGCTCTCAGCCAGTGGCGTGTGGCTCCGTCCACGCTTCACCATCAGCCACCTGCTTCGGGAAGCTGCCGCCGGCCCCCTCACATCTGCGAGGCTCCATTTAGTCACACAGGGCTGGAGGCCAAAGCTGGAGATGTTTCCTGCCGGGGTTAATGACTCTTCCAGTCGCCTCGATGGAGGCTGTGCGTGCGCCAGGGCTGCGTCACCGGCCCTCCGCGCGCCGGTGGGAGACAGGATGGATGTGCCGAGGGGGAGGCATGGCACCTTCCGGGCACCGGTGGCCAGCAGATGTGAGTCACCCCTCTGGGCAAGGCAGGGAGGGGTGTGCAGGGGCAGCTAGTGCTTGCCTCTGCCTTGCCACATCCTCCCAGCTTCCCAGGTACGTGGGATTATCGCAACCCCGGCCTAAATAACAGCAGCTGGCAGGGAGGCTGGGGCCGAGCTACGGACTGCAGCCCTTTATGGGGCAGTCAGGGGCTTTAGTGCTGCTCTGCCCTCCGGGTGTGTCTGCTGCAGGTGAGCTTTTCCCATGTCTTTAAACCTTGACCGTGGTGGCTCCTGTGCTGCTTCATCATCTGGCAGCATCCCAGCGGAGGGCTCCCGTTGCTAGTTACAACCACGCAGCCTCCCCTGCCGGCTTCCTGGGGCTGTTCGAGCGTTGATGCTGTGACAGCTCCGTACAAACCCAAAAAACCGATCATCTGGAAGTTAAAATTTCCCAATCTACGCGCGGATTTGGTGCCTTGAGAATCAAGTGATGGGAAACCTTAGATGTAGTGAAGCACCGAGACAACCCCGGGGTGTCACTAGGGCAGCAAGTGGGTTGCTGCAAGTTTGCTATAACCAGCTACAAAACTGGTTTGACCTTTCTAGTATCTGTTCAAAAGAGGTCAGTGCCTTGAACACAAATTATTTTGCCTCTTCGAGAGGTGAAGGCTAAATGTCAGGTCTGATGAATGGGCGACCTTTCATGGGGGTGGAGGGAAACTCCTGTGCGTGCTCCGCCCCGCGCACTGATGTCACCTCCATTTTGGGGCTGAGTAACATTTTCCAAGGAGTCAGAGACAGTCAGTCAAAGCAGCACAGTCATCCATGTGGGAATTGCATCTGGCACAGATTTGTTACTCTCTAATGAACATCAGTGACCAAATCACCTCTTCCTTTTTTTAACTGAGAGCTGGAGGCAGCAGGAGGCATGATGAGGGTTGGGGGAGACCATGCCTAGGTTGACTGGCTGCCATCAGCACGTCTTCCCCCATCCTGCCTCGTGATGCTGGAGGTGTCATTGTCCCCATGTGCAGTCCTGGGAGGGTGTGGTAGAGCAGGGAGCAACACAGAGCACTGGAGGAGTAGTAAATGGTAAATCAGGATGCCTGTATGGCAGGGAGAAGGTTTGCTGAGGTCTCCATGGGGATCTTCACCAAAAAGCAGCCCTGCTGCTTGCTGGAGAGAGTTGCCCTGCATGACCAAAGGAGCAGCTTCCAGTCTGGGTGCTCGGCGGGTGTTTTGCCATGGCCTGGTACACGGTGGCTGTCGGCACTCCTGGAATCCAGCCCTTCAGGAAGCCAAGCCAGCTCAGGGCTCTCTGCGCCCTACTTCCCTCTGCGGACCTCAAAACCTGGTGGGATGGATGCTCAGTTGGGTGCTCGGGAGCTGCCCTGAGCAGGTTTCTGCCCAGCACAGCTGCGTCTCAGGCTTATCCCCGATCCAGAAGCTCCACTGTGTGTTGTTTCCCTTGGGGACAGATCCCCAAGTTCTGCTCTCAGCCATTCACCCCTGACATCACCCTCGGCTGTAGCTGCAGCACAGCACTTGGGGAGAATGGCAACGGAGCTGGGGCAGGGTCTGGAGCACAGGTCTGCTGGGGAGCGGCTGGGGGAACTGGGGGGGTTCAGTCTGGAGAAGAGGAGGCTGAGGGGAGACCTCCTGGCCCTCGGCAACTCCCTGCCAGGAGGGGGCAGAGAGGGGGGATGAGTCTCTGGAGCCAAGGAGCCAGCGCCAGGCCCCGAGGGAATGGCCTCAAGCTGCCCAGGGCAGGGTCAGGCTGGCTCTGAGGAAGGATTTCTGTGCAGAAGGGGCTGTTGGGTGTTGGAATGGGCTGCCCAGGGCAGGGGGGGAGTCCCATCCCTGGGGGAGGTTGAAGAGTCGGGCTGAGCCAGCACTGAGGGATCTGGGGGAGGGTCATGGTTGGGCTGGAGGAGCTTCAAGGGCTTTTCCAACCCGGATGATTCTGTAATAAATTCTCCAGGTGGAGATACATTCTGTGAGTGGGCTGGCTGAGGGACACAATTTGCAGCCACAGCTCTCCTTGCTTTGGCCCTATGTTGTGGGATCTGCATCCTTTAGGGCTGTGAGTTTGTGCTAAACAGTGGGGTGACCTACGGGGACGAGCCAACCCATCGCCCCGTTGCTGATAGAAGTTACCCAGGCCTCAAGGAGAAGCTCAAGAGAGGCAAACCACCTTAATAAAACCCTTTTCCTAGCTCTGTCCCAACACCCTTAGCCTAGTGTCAGCATGGTGCTTCCCACCCATGAGCAGAGCTGCTGAAAGAACAAAATGACACGAGGAGGGAGGAAAAACTCAGCGCTGCAGTGATCCCATTGACTTTGAGCCTGCGTGCTCTGGTGAACGAGGACCCGTGTTTATAGCAGCCATTCAGCTCCGCTTTGTGCCATCCCACGCAAGCTGGCGGGTCTCACGCTGCTGCACGCTTGACAGGCTGAATTGTGAAATTTAAATTTATAGGAAAATATTACTGAGGGTAAAGGAACGAGCTGAGCACCTCTCGTTGTCTCCTTTCCTTCCTGTGCCCTTGCTCTCACCGAGGGTGGCTGCTGTGTTGCGTTCCTCCGGCTCCCTTAGCGACCTGCCAGCACGCCGAGGGTGGCCGGGGCGTTGCGATATCTCCTCCCGGATCCGCGGTGAGGAGGTGGTGTGGGAACCAGACAAGTGGTACCCGAGCTGGCAGGTTATTTCCAGATCACCCCACCCCGGGCACCTGGTGCTCGTGTCTTGCCAAGGGGCTGGAGTGAGCCGTGACCGGGCCGGGCAGTCAGACGCTCTCCTTTGACTCATCGACGTTAAGTTTTGATCTGTCTCAGAGCGTGTTCTGGTTTTTTAATTGCAGGTTGTTCCATGTCCGAGCTCCAGAGCTCCTGGGAAATGCACCAGCAGAGCATGGCCTATCTTCCAGATGCAGGTAAACGATAACCCCTCCCTGCGCAGAAGACGTTCTCCTTGGGGTTGTGTCTGTCTTTTCTTGGGAGCTTTCTTCAAGCAGCGTAATGGGTAGGACTCCAGTCTAAAGGTGTTTGGATTCTTGGCCTCGTTAAGTTTCACTTGCAGTACAGATGAAACCAAGATCAGGGAAAACTCCAAGCTCCTGGAGCTGCTCTGGGGGCTCTGCACCTCCAGGTGCTGCGGGGACATCACTTGCTGGCCGTAGAGCCTTTGGGCTCTGCAGAGCTGCTCTCCTCTGGCAGGGGATCAAGAGGAGGCCATGCTTTACTGGGAGCAAGCACTAGCAGATTGGTAAACTTACAGTGAGACTTAAATTGTAGGGTTTGTCCTCTTGCTTTTTTCTGAACTCGCTTTTGCTCCAGACTCACCATCTGGAGTTACTGCGTGACTGATAATGAGTATTTTACACAGAATCCCAGCACCAGCTAAAAGCTTTTTGAAAGCAGACTAGGCAGCAGCTACCTGCAGTGCCTCTTGAGAAAACCTTTAGCCATGCTTAAAACAGCAAAAAGCTCTTGAATCAACTTAAAATTTCTCCTCCTGAGATGCACGGAAGGGGTAACTGTCCTGGGTGTGGGGAGACTGAGGCACAGGAGCCGCTGCGAACTTGCAGGATAAGCTGAGCTTATCACAGCCTGTCCTACTGGATGGTGCCATCTGGAACGCGGGGTCTTTGGCACCATGAAAATGTCAAACTTTGGTTTTCCCAGTGCTGTTAGATACTCAAACTTTCTTACAGCACACAGGCTTCTACCAGTGGATATTGGAAGCCAGGGAAATTCTATTAAAAGCTCCACTTTAACCTTCATTTCAGCAACCTGCATTAGGGGCACTATGTCCTCCCTCCCTTGTTTATGTCCCTGTTGAGGATTTACTTTAAACAACGTTCATTCGACTCGCGTTTGGGATTTTTCTCGCTTACGGGAGCTGGCGTGAGTGTGCCGGTGCCGCTTCCTGTCTGTGCACAAGGGAAATTCTGCAGCAGCGTCGGGGCGGCGCGACCTCTTTCCCTGTGGTTTTGCAGCATCGATCTGGGGTGAATTTTGGTCCCTTCAAGGCTTTCGGAAAAATAACGTGAAGGAGTGAGGGGAGGGGAAAAAAAAAGTGAATCGGGTTTGGGGTGGGCTTATAGGGCTTCTCCCACTGAAGCACAACAAAGTACTGTGGGTGCGTTTTGTGTTGTGTTGAAGGCTGGGGGTATGGGAGCAGGGATCAGTGCTGGTTTTACTGGGCAGACCAGCAAAATTGTACACACACTCAAAACTAGCTAGAACCTGCTTTTTGGTGGTGTTGGTGCGCAGAGCCAAGGGGAACACAGAAGTTTCTCTTGCCAAATCATCTTGAAGCCAAGGAAAAATCCTTTATTTGCATTTAATTTGCTTTTTGTGAAGCTGTGACAGCTTTACAGACTAAATACCTGCTGCCTCTCTCTGCTCTCCCAGACACAGAGATGATGGCTGCTGGCACATCGCTTCCCGACCCGGCTGGCGACTTCGACAGGAACGTGCCCCGTATCTGTGGGGTCTGTGGGGACAGAGCCACTGGCTTTCACTTCAACGCCATGACCTGCGAAGGCTGCAAGGGCTTCTTCAGGTGAGTGAGGGTCTTCGGGGAGGAGGAACCTTCCTCCAGAACCAGGAGCTGGCGATCTGATGTCCCAGTTACCTGCATCCCTACAAAGCTGGGCTGCAGCCAGCCCTCTGCCCGCATTGCAGACGGCTGACGTGCCTGTAAATCTTGATAACAGAGAGATCACAAACTCTTTCCCTTCCTGTGGCTTGCTGTGGCACCCTGCTACGGGGAAATAGGTTGTTTTCCCCATGGCCAGAGATTTCCATCTGTCTGGGAGCCTTGCAGACCTCCACGTGCTCTGTAGACATGAGTGTAAGAGCCTCTCGCATGCTATGGATGGCACCTGGGAAAATACACTTCAAACTATCGGTCTCTGAAAATTAAACTGGTATGATGGCCACAGACTTCTTTCTTTTGAAGCAAGCTGCCTCTAATATCTGCTGGGAAGCTCCGTGCACTCATGTGTGGTCCTCTGCCCACCTGCTGGAGCGGGTGCCAAGCTCCTTCCAAAATCAGGCAGCCTTTCAGCCACAACACTGGCTCTTGAGGGGTTTAAAGGAGCTGTAGGCTGTGAACTCAGCTCTTTTGAGGCTTTTTTTTTTTTTTGACTGTCAGGTCAGGGGTTTGAGTGGTCTCAAGGCTGGTCAGTAAAGCCAAAGCATCTTTGAAAGCTGCCAGGGTCCCCGAGTCTGGAGCGTCGCTGGTTCGTGGCTGTTCGTTAGCGGCTGGGTTTTACCCCGGTGTCTGTCGAGGTGATGCTCCCGTACAGGCGGTGCTGAGCCCTTCACGTGGGAGTTCAGCTCGGTGAGAGGATGACTAAGCGCTGGTGAAATGAAGCAAGGTGATGACTGGCGTGGGACTGGCTGGGAAAAGCCTTGCTCAAGTTATTTTGCACTGTAATGAGATGGTGGCACGGGTGGCTGTGGGATTGCAAACACCAGAGCTTTATACCTTGAGCTGGGCTCTTACAGCAACCAGACCTTGAACTTTCACACCGATGTCAGAACTCCTCCTCTTGCAGGAATTTCGGGGCTAGATGGGGCTTTTCACATACCATGGTCTTGCAGGCTGTTTTCAAACGGGGCAGCTTTGAAGCCCGGCCAACCTGAGCAACAACATTTTCCTCAATTACTGCTGCTAAATTAGTAACTCTTCATTTGGGAGCTTTCCTCTGTGCTCTGGTTTGCTGTCCTTGACCTTCCTTGTCCCCGTTGTGGCTGCAGAGGCAGTGGTCTGCCTTTTGACCTCTGAAACAGCCAGTGCTGCCCGACCAACCCTTCCTGGGTGCGATGTGGCTCTCATGCTGATGTTGAGCCCTGCTGCTGCATCTCCCCATCTCCATTCTCACACCATTGTAATCATGCAAGATGTACAGCTGTGACAGTATTTCTGAACAGACATCTTAATGATGTGAAAAGCTCATCTTCAGCTAGCCCTTCATGCCCCATATAAAGCCTTTAGTTTCAATTTAGGGCTCTTACTACTTTTTTTAATCTTGCTTTCCAAGCACGCTCTCCCAGTGCTAGGTCTTGGTGAGTTCCCTCTTACTTACACAGGCTTGTTTACATGCTGTTTTCAATCACTGAATTAATTAATGTTTGCTGCTGCCACAGTAACCCAAGAACTTTCTGCAGTAAAATACAGCAGCACTTCTGTGAAGGAGTCCTGGAACAGCCACGGATCCCTTTGCGAGCACTTGGAGGTTTAGAACAGGCTGTGCTTGCGTGCACTTGCTGTTCTTCAACTTTCAGTTTGCACCCCCTGAGAAAGTCTTTGAATAAAAAATCACCATGCAGGTGCCAGTTTTGGGTGGCCGGACTTGCAGCGTGGCCTGGAAGAGGATGAGTGGCTGAGTACTGTGTGAGTTTTGCAGCAGCAAAACCTCGGGGGGTGTTTCCCAGCTGTTTCTGAGGTCACTCCCGCTGTAGACATGACTTAATCTCCTCTGCAGGCTGGACTGGGACGGGTTCTTCTGTAGGCAGGGCTCTGAGTGCTAGTGGAGGGATGCAGCAAAACACAGCCTGAGCCTCGGCCCGTGACAGCAGAACTGCTGGGGGACCTCCTGGCGGACCTCACCTGCCTTGGGGACGTACCTGTGTGACATGATTCCCCGGCGTGGAGTCCCCCAGAAGGTCCTGGGTTTAATGAGTCTATAATCAGCATTAGGAATTTATTGGCACCTCTGGGTGCTCAGACCTGCACGTAACCTGCAGCACAAACAGGCGTGAGGCAACCTTTGGCCGCTGGCTTCAAAGTCCACTGTTTACTAATGATGCCAACGGCAACAGTAGCCTTTTATTGAGCTCTGCTGTTTGCTCAGGAGCTAAGCTGCTGTGATTTATTCTGCTGTGACTTGGCTGAAGCATCCAAAATTTCTCTGGTTTCTGCTACAGTCCTAGTTTTCCCCCGGTGCAGTGACGCTGGGCGTTAATAGCAGGGCTGCTTGGAGAGGTTTTGGGTATTTCAAAA
>NW_020799422.1:1278-15904 GCF_003259725.1 Athene cunicularia | reverse complement strand
TCACCCCAAAAAGGCCATTGAATGACTCGAGCGTGGCCAGAGAAGGGCAACGGAGCTGGGGCAGGGTCTGGAGCACAGGTCTGCTGGGGAGCGGCTGGGGGAACTGGGGGGGTTCAGTCTGGAGAAGAGGAGGCTGAGGGGAGACCTCCTGGCCCTCGGCAACTCCCTGCCAGGAGGGGGCAGAGAGGGGGGATGAGTCTCTGGAGCCAAGGCCCCAGCGCCAGGCCCCGAGGGAATGGCCTCAAGCTGCCCAGGGCAGGGTCAGGCTGGCTCTGAGGAAGGATTTCTGTGCAGAAGGGGCTGTTGGGCGTTGGAATGGGCTGCCCAGGGCAGGGGGGGAGTCCCCAGGATCCCTGGAGGGGTTGAAGAGTCGGGCTGAGCCAGCGCTGAGGGATCTGGGGGAGTTGAGAAGGGTCAGGGGGAGGGTCACGGTCGGGCTGGAGGAGCTTCAGGGGCTTTTCCAACCGAGACAATTCTGTGATTCTGTGAAAATCACCCCTTTGAAAGCGAGCAGCACCTTTAGATATATTTTCAAATCCAGAGATAAACTTGGTTCGCTGATGGCAGATGGTTGAGTCACTTTCTCTAAAGCAAAGTTGCGGCATCTCCTGAACTCAGAGTTCAAACCACCCTCAGTGGCTCGGCTCAGCTATGCCTGTAGCGTGTCGTTAGTGGGTATCGTGCAGGATGGTCCTGCAGGAAGGTGAATTTTCACTGTGAGTTCTGTTTTTGACCCTTTGTACTTGGAAGATTTACAGTCCCGATTGCGGCAGCGGATTAACGTGGCATGGTGTGGTTTTGGTGGAAGAGAGGGTTATTATGTGAAGTGTTGTTTCTCTCGTATCCTGCAGTGAGATTTCTTTCTCCTGCACACACAAACATGCACTCCAGCCAGTTATTCTAGCAAAGCCAGGCTTTAAAGGCTGGTAAATGTTTAATGACAGGGGCTGCTTTGTACATGCCGGCCTCCACCCTGGTTTCTTTTGCTGCTGGTGGGGGTTTTTCTACAATCCTTCCACCTTTCTTATGGCCTTCAAAATACCTGTTCAAAACCAGAAAGCTGCTTAACCTGTGGTTGAACCCCTCAGCTGTGTCCTTGTGAGAAGTTGCCCTTTTCCGTGCTGCCCAGCAAAGCCCAAACCTGTGGATGCACCCAACTGGGTCTTCTCAAAGCTCCCCAACTTGGTCTTCTCAAGCGACCAGCTGAGCTGAACAGAATCAGGCCAGTGATGGTTCCAGCACCCTCTCAGCAATCCCCCTCCATCAGTTTGCTGCCCAGAGAGCTGGATTTGTGCTCGCTCTGCTCCCGACGTTTGGAGCAGCCTTTTGTACAGACAAATCCCAGAATCATTCAGGTCAGAAAAGCCCCTCGGGATCATCGAGTCCAACCCTCAGCCCGACTCTACAAAGTTCTCCCCTACCCCACATCCCCCAAAAATGTGTTAATTTGACGCGAGATGGTTTTTTATTTTTTTTTTTGTTGATCCTCTCCAGGAGAAGCATGAAGAGGAAGGCCATGTTCACGTGCCCGTTCAACGGCGACTGCAAAATCACCAAGGACAACCGGCGGCACTGCCAGGCCTGTCGGCTGAAGCGCTGCGTGGACATTGGCATGATGAAGGAGTGTGAGTACACGGACGTGTGGGGAACGGCCCGGCTTTGCCCCGTCACCTCCTTTTCCTTCTCGATGTTAATCTCGATTAACGGGTGGTGCGGAAGGCGGGCAGGCGGGCGTAAAACCTGAAAACCCTCCAAGGATTCAAAGAGGATGCAAAGGGCAGGGGATGCGGTAGGTAATGATTGAGAGGAGCTCGTTTAATGATTAAGGCTGCTCCTGGGGTGGTTAGTGATGTGGGGGGCTGATTTTAGCAGAGCCAAGTCTCCTCTGCTGGCTCCTGGGGGGCACCAGCTGAGCGAGAGCATCCGGGGCTGTTTCTGATTAACTCCTGCTTACACCGACTGAACGTGCTCCTCTCCTGCCTTCACAAAGTCATCGTCCTCTCCGTGTTTTTGCGTGCCCCTCGCCGCATCCAAACAGGGAGAGTTGAATGAGCTTCCCCACAGCGACAGTAATTTCCATTAGCCTGGAACCACCTTGCGTTTCGCTCCGCCGTACCTCTTGGGCTTCTTTTTTTTTTTTTATTTTTTTATTTTTTGGGCCTTTATTCTTGTAACATGGGTCTGTCCATCCAGCCACGTGCACAGCAGAGACTTAAGTAAATAGCAGAGGGAAGTAAAGTCGTTTTTAACCCAATCCAAACACACTAATGTTGTCCAAATATTTATTTTCTTCAATTATATTTATAGATAAGCAGCTTTTAAAAATAAAATGGTTGACACGCTTCCTCCTACGTACAGATGCTTTCCACACCTTAAGTCTTTAGGAGAAGGCTGGTGTTCGTGTAACGTTCAAACCAAAATAACAGCCTTCTGCTAGGAGACATTGCAAACAGGATGTCACGTCGAATGATTGATGGGCCTGAAAATTTGGAAAATGGAAGTGGTGCTCATTTCCTTGACGCGGCGAGCGGAGGGCAAACAGTATCTGATGTCACAGGGTGCCACCAAAGCACCCGGCTCCTCCAGAAAATCAAAACTTGTAGGCGTTTGCAGGAAAAAAAAATGCCTAAATTTCCAATTGTCCCCAAGCTTGAGTGGATCCCCCGTGAAGAGAAGATTCCTGCATCTTATTCTTTTAAACTAGCAGCCACGTCCTGTGAAGAGGGAGAAAAAAACCATATAATACACCAAATATACTCGTGTTTTGGGTGAGTGTGAGGATGTGTGAGCCCGTGGTGGCTGGTTGCTGTGGCCCTTTTGGTGTAGCTGTTGCTACTGAGGGAAATGTGTTGACTTGCACTAATTAATTACCCAGGAAAGGCCGGAAAAATCAGTGGCAGCGATGCACAGAGTACTTGCACCCTGCTGGGGCCAGGTCCCAGGGATGTGTGTGCTCTCTGCAGGAGTTAACTTGTAAGTGACCTCGTTAGTAAACTGTTACTAGATTAACAAAACCTAAGGAGACTAAAAATAGCCTTCCTGTGGACTTTGCTGCTGGTTAAATGAAGGGGAACAAGGTGTGCTGCTGTTATTTTTAGGTTGAATCGAGGATCTTGAAGCTCTTGAGGAGGGTTTGAGTCTTTCCCAGGCTGTCACTGAAGGTGATGGGGATTGTCACAGGCAAGGCTCTGGCCAGTTTGGCCCTGCTGCTGCCGGGATCTGAGTCTGAAGAAGAAAAGAGAGTGTGAGCAAGGGGTAAAGAGGAGGAGGAAGGGGACAGACCTTGTGCCTGTGTTAGTTTGGGGTTTGGTGCAGGCAGACCCTTCTCCATCCCCAGAGTGTGGGCTGGTCGGTGGCCTGGATGATTTTAGACATCACCTCCAGCCCAGACCACGCAGGGCTGAGACCTGCAGCAGCGTGGCCGTGCCGAGGGTCCCTTCCCCGACGCGTGCTCCAAGTTTGGGTGCAGCCACACCTGGGGAGCAGATGCTGCGGTGATGGGCTGGAGGAGTCTGTGCCTGTGGGGGAGACGCAGCGAGGAAAGGATCGTGTGTGTTCAAACTCTGCCCGAGCAAAAGCCCTGAGCCACCAGCACTCCCCAGGGAGCTGGGGACAGCGTCAGGGCGGCCACTGTCCCCTGCAGAGGGACCAAAGAGAGGGTGAGGTGGAAGCTGGAGGGCATCCAGGTTACGGCCATAAGGCTGGGGCAGGATTTATGGCCCAGCCACAACGCCTGAGTTCACCCCAAGCTGTCCGCAGCCAACGTTAGCAAATATTTGTGGTTTTCCGCCTGCTTATCTGCGCGGGGTAAAGCGCAGGGCAGGCGCGCAGGCTGTGGGGCAGGCGATCGGAGGAGGAGAAACCCACCTCGCAGCCCGAGCCGTGGTGTCTGGGAACGCTCCTTTCACTGCTCTGGGGAGCAGTTTCCCTTCAGATGCCTCTGGGGAGGGCAAGTCTCCCTCCTGCCACCCTGTCCGCTCCCTGCTGCTCTCTCCTAAGATGATGCTTAGCACAAAAGTACTTTAAAGTGGGGTAAAGAATCTGTTGCTGGACTATCCTGCCTGCTTTGGCACTGGTTTTGGTGGCAAGAAAATGCTGAAGTTACCCTTCCTACCCTGCAAAATTTGCTTTTTGCCTGGAGCTCAGGAGGGAACGTGTGTGTCGGCCAAAACACGGGCTGTTAGATGGACTCAGGCTCCACAGCCGCGCGTAACCTTTGGGTGATTCACTTCTCTTAGTGTCTCTGCTCCTTTCCCCCTGACCTTTAGCAGCTTCTCCAGTGTCTGTGAGATGGGGAACAGGTCATCTGTCCTGCTCAGTCTCAAGGTGATGCTGCGAGGCAGGAAGATAAATTATACATCACCAAATTGAGCGGCCGGAGGGACCCGCGGGCTCCCCAAGGCTGCAGCACTCTTACGGCATTGAATTTATCCTCTCCCTGCCACTTTATTTGCTGCTGGGGAATTTTTTGTGTGCTTGTTGTGGTGCCAGTTAGTTGGGAATGAGTGAATCTCCTTGGGAGGATCCCCAGCCATGTCCTGAGGCAGTTTGTCTCTCTGTAGCTTTGGCCCTCGGGGAAGGCGCTTGCAGCAAGTCCTCCTCCCTGGTGCCACAGCAAGGTTAGTGGTTTGCCTGGGGTCAGCGCCCCATGGATCTTCTCTCCCCTTTTCCAAGGAAAAGCCTCGCTGGGATCTGGTCCTAGTCACGAGCAGCTGATGCTCAGCATCCTCACCCTCACCACGAGGCTCCCTTTATGATCTCAGTGCTGAAAATCCCCAAAGGGGAGGAGAAAAAGAAACAAACTGACGTCTCAGAGCCAGGGAGAGGAGCAGAAACTGGAAGGAGATTGTGCAGAGAGAGGGGAATTTCCCAGATCAGTCAGGAGAGGAGCAGAGATGCTCGGGGGAGCCGGCAGGATTTCGCTTGTTTAGGGTGGGACTGCAGGATGAGAGTGAGCAAGGAGGGAGGTGGCCTTCCCAGCTCTCCTCCGCTTCCCCGAATAGGCGGCGATACTCCAAGGAAAAAAAAAAAAAAAAGTCCCCACTGCCCCAAACGTGGGATGTGTTCCCTGGCCTGGGAGCTGCTGCCACAGCGGGGTTGTGCAATGGTGAGAGGCGAAGCAGGAGCACGAGAGGGAGGGAAGAGTTGTGCCCGTCCGGGAAAACGTCACTTGGCGGTGGCCCGGCGTTCGCAGGCTGGCCGGGAAGCGTCTGCGCTCCCCGCCGGCTCAAAGCACACGCTATAAACATCCAGCATCCTCTGTAATTAGAGCAGGTTTGGGAGCTGGCAGGGGCTGAGCAGCTGGAAGGCCCTCTCCGAAATCTGTGTGAGCGTCGCTTGAGTGAGCCGTGCCTCAGCTGCGTCGGAGGGACACGACCTCCTTGGCGGGGGGGAGCAGTAGCCGGCGGCCCTGCAGCTGCTCCGGCATGGGTCCAGGACCTGTGATTTAAATTGCTGCTGCTTCTCAGAGTCACAGAACCGTTCAGGTTGGAAAAGCCCCTCAGGATCATCGAGTCCAACCCTCAGCCCGACTCTACAAAGTTCCCCCCTACCCCACATCCCCCACAGCTCATCCCAACGGCCCTGAAACCCCCCCAGGGATGGGGACTCCCCCCTCCCTGGGCAGCCTGTTCCACTCTGACCACTTGCTAGGAAACATTTTCTCCTCCTGCCCAGCCTGACCCTCCCCTGGGGCAGTTTCCAGCCGTTCCCTCTTGTCCTGTCCCTGATCCCCTGGGAGCAGAGCCCAGCCCCAGCCTCTCCACAACGTCCTGTCAGGAGCTGCAGAGAGGGATGAGGGCTCCCCTCAGCCTCCTCCTCCTCACACTGAACACCCCCAGCTCCTTCCCTGGCTCCTCACAGGATTTATTCTCCACCCCTTCCCCAGCCTCGTTGCCCTCCTCTGCCCTTGCTCCAGCCCCTCCAGATCTCTCTCGGACTGAGGTGCCCAAATTCCCTCCTCTCTGGTTTCCCTGCAAGCCCACGGGCTGTAGGAGATGTACACCCTCCGTCCAGCCTGCAGCATCCCGTTAGCCACCCTCCAGCCATCGCAGCGTTTCAGTTCCTGTTGTGCAATTGGGGGTTTTTGTGTCCGTGCCACTCCTTGGTCCATCCCCGTCAGCTATGTGGCCGATTACACCTGCAAGGGATTTGGCTCTGACTTCCAGTCCTGAGGCGTCACAGGCAGGGTTTGGGGCAGGTCAGCGGGGCTGAAAGGGATGTTCTGGGGGGAAGCAGCAGGCATGAATTCAGTTTTGCTCCCCAGCTTTCAAGGCTGTGTCCGGGGTCTTTCCTACATGAACTGCCACAACAGCCCCCAGCAGGGCTACAGGCCTGGGGAGGAGTGGCTGGAGAGCTGCAGGTCAGAGAGGGACTGGGGGGGTGAGAATGAGCCAGCAGTGTGCCCAGGGGGCCAAGGAGGGCAACGGCATCCTGGCTTGTGCCAGCCCTGGCGTGGCCAGCAGGGACAGGGAAGGGATCTGAGCCCTGGGCTCGGCACTGGGGAGGCCGCCCCTCGCTGAGGGGGTTCAGTTCTGGGCCCCTCACCCCAAAAAGGCCATTGAATGACTCGAGCGTGGCCAGAGAAGGGCAACGGAGCTGGGGCAGGGTCTGGAGCACAGGTCTGCTGGGGAGCGGCTGGGGGAACTGGGGGGGTTCAGTCTGGAGAAGAGGAGGCTGAGGGGAGACCTCCTGGCCCTCGGCAACTCCCTGCCAGGAGGGGGCAGAGACGGGGGATGAGTCTCTGGAGCCAAGGCCCCAGCGCCAGGCCCCGAGGGAATGGCCTCAAGCTGCCCAGGGCAGGGTCAGGCTGGCTCTGAGGAAGGATTTCTGTGCAGAAGGGGCTGTTGGGCGTTGGAATGGGCTGCCCAGGGCAGGGGGGAAGTCCCCGGGATCCCTGGGGGGGTTGAAGAGTCGATGATTCTGTGATTCTGTGAGCTGATCCAGAGCCATCCTGGGGATCCTCAGCAGCTAAACGGTCCCAGCACCCCGTGGGGCAGCTCAGGGGATGGTTCCTGAGCTTGATGCATCACCTTGGTGCTGTGCCTTCACCCTACTACACTGCTTTTGCTGCTTGGCCCTCATCTAGCCATGAATCACCCCAAAGCTGATGCTGTTGAGGGGTGTTTTTGTCCCCAGCCAGGGAACACCAGCTCAGTTTCTGACCCCCACCACCGTCCCAGCAAGATCCCAAATGCCACCCCACCACGACAGCCGTGCCAGGCAGCCTGTCCCAGGGTGGAGGAGCAACACCCCGGCATTTTGCACCCCTGGGGCTGAGCAGTGCCCCTGGCTCCAGCCGGAGCAGGCAGAAGCACCCACCGTTCAAAGAAACGCTCAAACTCCATCCAGTTTCATGCCTGACGTTTCCTAAACTTAATTTTTGCTTTACATTTGGCTGTTCTTTCCTCGCCTGACGGAGTGAGCCTGCCTTTGTGCTGCTCCACATCATCCTCCAGCCCTTCCAAGCCCCTGGTTTTGGCCAGGGTTGTATCCTCCTCTACCCTCGGTGTCGGCCGTGGCTTCCCCCGCTGCCCTCGTGGTGTCTGGCAAAGGGGGCCAGCGTCTGTCTGGAAGCGATGGGCAGATGTTATCTCAGGCTCTGGGTCAGGGCAGCCCACAAACACTCCGGCACGTCGCCGGTTGTGCCAGAAGTCTGCGGCTGGACGTCTCCAGCTCAGGGTTTGGAAAGAAATCAGAGCTGAAGCGTGAGCTGGGATCTCAAGTGGAAGGTGCCAGCATCGAGCTGCTTCCCGGTGCCGTTTCCCACCTCGAGGCAGGCAGGGACGTGATGGGCAACATCCATCCTTCTGTGAGGAAAAATGAGGGTCAAATCCTTTCCCCCCAGGACTTTAGGTGAGTCTCTGAGCTGACAGCCCTCATCCATGTTACCCCCCCATCCTACGGAAAAGCCGTCCCAGGCGAGGGGCGTTTCAGGTTTGCTGCTGCCCATCATCACCAGGAACAATTTCACCCAAGAGGCTGGGGGTGGTTCTCAATCCACAGCACCGATGCTGCTGGGCTGTGTCGTGGCTGTGTCACAGCACTCCCCTTCACAACACCAGACAAGCTGGAAGGGAATCGTTATTCCCCTTTATCTGATTTTTTTTTTTTTAAAAAACACCCTTTGATTTGCCTGCGGGGGCTTCCTTTGGGTTTTACTCTCCTGTGGCCTCCAGCAAGTCCTCGCAGAGCATTAAACACCAAACCTGGGACCTGGTGCTGGCTGGGGCCCATTTCTGTCGACGCCACTGGCAGTTTGGCCGTGGATTCCCAGCAGCGTGTGGCCCATGTGCTCTGCCGAGCCTCGGGGCAGCCCTGGGACATGGGATGTTTTGTTGCATCGACCCTGTGTGGGGAAATCTGGCTGCCTTAGGACCTGAAGCACAAACTTTGCCAGTGTTTGTTCCCCTGCCGAAGCGATGCTTTGGGAAATGCTTTTGCTTTTCAGCTCCTACCACCGTGAGAAACGCTGCTGCCTCGCTGCTTCAAGTCTGGGTGGATTTCCAAAAGCTGGCTGAGACATCCCAAGGCACTTTTGCCCCAACACAGAAACATCCTTTTCTTTCCAGCCCGCTCTGTGGGTGCTTCCTAATTTCGCATCAATTCACTTGCAGGATCTGAGGTTTTCTCGGTGTAGACACCTACAGTAACCCCTTCCAAAGCCCCAGGGTTCGGGACAGACCGTGCCGGCAAAGACTTTGAACACCACAGCCGCAGCCCAAGCACTCAGCTCTTTGCCCCATCCTCATTCCCAGACCCACATGGCTCTTTCCCCACGGATGCTGCCTCATCTGTGAACAGTTTCCCTTCTCGCACGCAGCGCCCAGATGGATCCACAGCTTTTGTAAAAAGAACCAGGTTGGGAGATGGCAAAATCCCCATTTTTCTCCCCAAGCAGTCGTGTTGTCCCCTGCAGAGCCATAACGTGCTGATCATGAGAGCGACCTTTCGGCCCCAGCCGGTTGTTCCCGTGCCTCCGAGATCTTCAAGTCCCCTCTGAGATTGTGCAAGTTTGAAAACATATTGGAAAAATGCCGTCGGCTAAAGGTGGCAGAAAGGAGCAGGGAACTGCAAACAGTTCCTTGCCTCGAGCCCTGCGACCCGGGCTCCCGCTGCCCTTCGCCGACCTCTCGTCCCAAATTCCACCTCAAATTGCCCAGCATCCAATCCCTCTGCAACCCAAGGCAGGCAGAAAGCCACCTCGTCATCAGATAACGTGCTTGAGGTTTTCTTTAATGACTGGTTAAAGGGCTAATAACATCTTGAGGAATGGGCCCTGCTATTTTTAGGGCCGCTGGTGGATGTGTATTAACAAGTACTTTTGTGAACGTGTGTCTCTGTTAGGAGGATGGGGTGTTGCTGCCCCAAGAGATTGTTGCGGGTCCTTGTTTTCTTCTCTTTCAACCCTGTGAGGCTATTCAGGGCTTTAAACTCCTTTTAAAAAAGTAAGATTTGAGCCCAAATTGCCTGTGGATGCTCTCCTTCCATAAATCAATGGGAGAAGCCTTGCGTATGGCCTTTGAGTCCAGCCCTTGGCCGCTGCCGAAGGCTGTCACCCATAATACAAGCTGTAAACACCCAGCTCTGGGAGTGGGGCTATGTTTATATGTCCCCTTACCTTAAAAATATTTGCTGTGCTGCCAGAGGACTGCGGGATACCCGGAGGCTGAGCGGTGCCGCGTCGGGCTCCCTCTGTTGTCGAGCGCTGCTGACAACAGCGCTGAAGTGAGATGAACCCACTGGCCTGGGTCTTGCAGGATCGATTTCTTTCACCTGAAAGCACAGAGCAAACACATGGCAGCGCTGACGGGACCTTATTGCACTCAGTCCTTGCCTAAAAGCACCCGAGTGGGCTGTAAATTGTGTCGGTCTCGTAGCAAAACGCCGTGACCTGGCAGTGGAGGAGAGGAGCAGGACGGGGTTGATGCAGGTTTAATAACTGATTAGCAGGGGGATGGGGATGCTGGTTGCAGTGTTCTGGGGTTGCTTCAATCCCTGTTTCACCTCTTTCTGGCACTTTCCCTGTCCCTGCAGTCATCCTGACAGACGAGGAGGTTCAGAGGAAGCGCGAGATGATACTGAAGCGCAAGGAGGAGGAGGCGCTCAAGGAGAGCCTGAAGCCCAAACTCTCGGAGGAGCAGCAGAAAGTCATCGACATCCTCCTCGAGGCTCATCGCAAAACCTACGACCCCACGTACTCCGACTTCACCAAGTTTCGGGTATGTCTGGGGCATGCCAGCCCCGATTCCCACACACGGGACCAAAGCGGTTCCTGCCCAGATGCTCCAAACCCGCTTCATCCCACGACTTCTCCTTAGTGAGGAGTTAAAAATCCCAGTGTAAAAACCTTGATGGTGTTGGCAGCAGGCGAACGGCTGCCACCGACTTGCTCTCCCAGCCCCGTTCCTCACATCTTGCTCTTTCTTCCAGCCCCCTGTGAGAAACAACCCTAGCAACAGAGGAGCAGCAAGATCCTCCTCCCTCCTCACCCAGGACTTGTCCTCAGAGGACTCCACCGACCTCTTCAGCTCCGATGCCTTCAGCACGTTTCCAGGTACCACACTCTCCTCTCCGTAAGCGACAGGGGTAGAATCAAAACAGTTTTACCTAAATCTGGCCATTCAAACCCTCGTTTTACCTCTTCTGGGGAGCTTATTTAACTGTAAGACCCTCCTGGAGGTGTTGCAAAGGCTTTTTGTGAGCAAAAAGCATTAAATGCTTGGTTGGATCGTGGCCCTGCAGACCTCTATGTGTCTGAGCCCTCCAGGATGGCCAAGGGGAGTGTGTTAGACCTGCTCTGAGGAAGGATTTCTGTGCAGAAGGGGCTGTTGGGCGTTGGAATGGGCTGCCCAGGGCAGGGGGGGAGTCCCCATCCCTGGAGGGGTTGAAGAGTCGGGCTGAGCCAGCGCTGAGGGATCTGGGGGGGTTGGGAAGGGTCAGGGGGAGGGTCATGGTCGAGCTGGAGGAGCTTCAGGGGCTTTTCCAACCCGGATGATTCCGGGATTCTGTGAAGGTGAACGCTGGGCTGCGGCGTTGCCGCTCTGGCTGCGGTTAGACTTAATCCCAGCACAGGAGAGGAGTTAAAGGCCTCAGTGCAAAAATCTTGATGCTGTTGGTGGCCAGCAAACTCCTGCTCCTCTCCCAGCCCCGTTCCTCATATCCTGCTGTCTAAACACAGCACAAAGCCCTCCTGGTGGGGCAGACGCCGCTCCTGCTGCGACAGGCATCCTTCCCCTCACCCAGAATGTCTTACCTACAACCGAGGTACCCTCTGACCATCTCCCTCTCTCCAGAGTCTGTGGAGCCCCAGATGTTCTCGAACCTGGTGCTCTCCGAGGAGAACGATGAGAGCTCCTCCATGAACTTTGACTTCTCCCACCTCTCTATGCTCCCGCACTTGGCCGACCTGGTCAGCTACAGCATACAGAAGGTGATCGGCTTTGCCAAAATGATCCCGGGATTCAGGTGAGACGTTTGCTCCCAGACGTGATGTCCATGATGGTTTTCTGCTCTCTGGAATCCCGTCGTACCCTTCACAGCCAGATCATTTTTCTCTGTTTCATCTTCACAGCCATCCCTCAGGCTCTGTTCCCTTCCCAGGTCTGTTCCGACTTTCATGTTTTCTGTCTCTCCTCCTTCCTGAGGTTACTCCTCTCCTGTCTTTACCCTGATTCACCTGTCAGCAGAACGCTTGAGCTCCTGAGATGCTCAAAGCCATGTGAGTGGTCCCCATCCTGTTTTGTGAAGGACCTTAGGTCCTGTTTAACTCGAGGCTAGTGCCTGGGACGCTGGGTGCTGCCCCTCAATAAATAGAGCTGCAGAAATACCTGCTGCTTAATCACAGACTGACAAAATCATCCGGGTTGGAAAAGCCCTTGAAGCTCCTCCAGCCTGACCATGACCCTCCCCCTGACCCTTCCCAAATCCCCCAGATCTCTCAGCGCTGGTTCAGCCTGACTCTTCAACCCCTCCAGGGATCCCGGGGACTCCCCCCCTGCCCTAGGCAGCCCATTCCAACGCCCAACAGCCCCTTCTGCACAGAAATCCTTCCTCAGAGCCAGCCTGACCCTGCCCTGGGCAGCTTGAGGCCATTCCCTCAGGGCCTGGCGCTGGCTCCTTGGCTCCAGAGACTCATCCCCCCTCTCTGCCCCCTCCTGGCAGGGAGTTGTAGAGGGAGGTTGCAGAGAGATGGGGATGAGTCTCTCAAACCAAGTAACCAGCGATAGGACAAGAGAATTGCACAGAAACCCGGGGTGAGGCAGAAGCTGGCGTGCCCCCAGCAAAGGGACTGGGTTACCGATGGAGAACCTGGCACATGGGTGGCCGGTTTCTGTGGCTTTGCTCACTGGGTGGATGTCACATCACCCTCTTCCCCCTGCCCAGGGATCTGGCAGCAGAGGACCAGATAGTCCTGCTGAAATCCAGCGCCATCGAGGTGATCATGCTGCGCTCGAACCAGTCCTTCACCCTCGAGGACATGACGTGGACCTGTGGCAGCAACGACTTCAAGTACAGGATCAGTGATGTCACCCAAGGTAAAGGCTTCCGGACACTCTCCTGGGCTAAGAAATATCATCCCAGCCTTAAATTTGGATGCAAAAATCCCGTCCTGAGCAGTGTGCAAGCAGGGACACGTGGGCAGGCTGCATGGCTTGTGACCCCCGGCCCGGCCCCTGCGCTGTGGGACGCGTGGGCCTCCTGCAGCCATACCAGGTGCCTGAGGAGGGCTGAGAACTCCTGAAGAAAAACAACATCAGAGTGTGTGCCCGTAACTCGGAGCTGTCTCCAACTCCTCTGCCTTGCCACAGGGGATGAGTTCGGTTTGCTCCGAGCTGCTGTGAGGGTTGGAAAACTGCTGTGTGGTCCCTCTGCAGCCAGGAAACCCCTCTGCTAGGAAAAGTGGTGAATCCTGCCCTGAACCTCCCCTGCTTGAGGATTTGGGGACCAACACAGAGACAGGGTGTGCAGATCATCTCCATATGGACCTTAAATCTCTCCCTGCACTTGGAAGAGACTTGGAGTAACCTGGCTGGCTCTGAGGAAGGATTTCTGTGCAGAAGGGGCTGTTGGGCGTTGGAATGGGCTGCCCAGGGCAGGGGGGGAGTCCCCGGGATCTCTGGAGGGGTTGAAGAGTCGGGCTGAGCCAGCGCTGAGGGATCTGGGGGAGTTGGGAAGGGTCAGGGGGAGGGTCGTGCTTGGGCTGGAGGAGCCTCAAAGGCTTTTCCAGCCCAGATGATTCTGGGATTCTGTGGGGATGCCGAGACCCTCGGTGCAAAGGTGAGATCCCAGGGGACCAGGCACGGGGCAGTTGACCCCCACTGAAGGCAGGAAAAAGATCTGCTTGCAGGAGAGCTCTGGGCACACAAGAGTTTGTGATGCTTGGGCAGGACACAGTGCGCCGTGGCGATAAAGAGGCAAAATATTCATAAGTTAATTGTCTTTATGGATTTCAAGAGCAAAAACTGCTCTGTAATCTCCAGCCATAGAGAAATTATTGGGGAGAAAAGTACAATTAAAAAATAAAGTTCTCTTCCCGCTGTCCTGGCTCCTTGCTGTGCCGAAAGAGGCTCTGCCGAGCTCCACGCTCGTCCCTCAGCTGTAGATCTTGTTCTTGCTCAAGGTCCTTTCTCTCCTCAGCTGGTCACAGCATGGAGCTGCTCGAGCCGCTGGTGAAGTTCCAGATTGGCTTGAAGAAGCTGAACCTTCATGAAGAAGAGCACGTCCTCCTCATGGCCATCTGCATCCTGTCCCCAGGTAGGAGCACACTCATCCCCAGAGGTCACTAACCTGTCACCTGCTTTGCTGATTAGGGCTCCCAGTTAAACTCAGACACCAGAGTGGAAAGAGCAGGTGTATTTTACTGGGGATAACTAAATACTGTAACAGCAATGCAGAAAACACGCAGTAAGAAAAGACAGAATAGCGCACTTGAAGCAAACATGTAGGAAAACACAGAGTAATGCATCAAATCGTTACTACAAGATAGAGAGAATAGCGATTAAGAAAGCTCCATCACCACTTGCACCCGTTACCAGCATCCAGACCCGCAGGCTCTGGACAGCCTTGGGTGCAGGGAGGATTTTTTTGGCATTTCCCAGCACGTGGGAAATCCTGCAGGGTGCATCCACCCATGGCTGAGGCATCCAAAGTTACTGCGAGCGGGTCCAGCCTTATATACGCCAAAAATCAGCAAGACAGAATGGCTGGCACCTTTGTTTTGAGTAGAAACATCTGGTGTCACTCTGCAATTAGATTCCCCCAGAGCCTGGCCGGGGCTTAAGGAGGAAGCTGAGGGAGTTTCCCTGCTTATCTACGTGATTTATGAGGAAGTTCACACGTCTGGTCACGAGGCCGGGGAGCTGGTTCCATGGCCCTGTCAGCTTGCCCCTGCACAAAGGATGAAGAT
Source organism: Athene cunicularia (assembly GCF_003259725.1). Lineage (NCBI taxonomy): Eukaryota > Metazoa > Chordata > Aves > Strigiformes > Strigidae > Athene > Athene cunicularia. Next base: position 1,497 of record NW_020799422.1, on the reverse strand, counting down.
ATATTCAGAGTAGACATGTTTTATGGTATCTAAGCTACATCTTTCATTAACGAGCAAACTTGTTAACACCCCAAAAAGGCCATTGAATGACTCGAGCGTGGCCAGAGAAGGGCAACGGAGCTGGGGCAGGGTCTGGAGCACAGGTCTGCTGGGGAGCGGCTGGGGGAACTGGGGGGGTTCAGTCTGGAGAAGAGGAGGCTGAGGGGAGACCTCCTGGCC
>NW_020799422.1:0-1228 GCF_003259725.1 Athene cunicularia | reverse complement strand
GGGCCCTCCTGCGACCGGGCCCGGGTCCCCTGCAACGGGGTCAGGGGCGCTGTGAAGGCCCCGAGCCCTGTCCGCCCTCGACTCCCGGGTCCCACCTCAGGGCCACCCATAGGTGCCCAGTCCCCCGTCGGGGCCCCCCGTTACCTGGAGGGTCGTCGCTCAGTGTTCCCGGTCGTATGTGGGGGACACCCTTCGGGGCCCCAGTCGCATTTGGAGGTCGTTGGTTCTACCCAGCGGCCCCCCTTAGGTCCCCAGTCCCCCCTCGCGGTGCCTGGTCCCACCTGGGGGCCACCCTTCGGCTCCCCAGCCCCCTCTCTGGTCTCTAGTCCCACCTGGAGACCACCCTTAGGTCCCCAATCCCCCCTCGGGGTCCCTGGTCCCACCTGGAGACCACCCTTAGGTCCCCAGTCCCCCCTCGAAGTCCTTAGTCACACCTGAGGGCTGCTCTTCAGGTCCTCAGTCACCCCTTGGGATTCTGGATTCCACCCAGGGGACACCCTTAGGTCCCCAGTCCCCTCTCAGTGTCCCTGGTTGCACCTTGGGGATGCCCTTTGTGTCCCCAGTCACACTTGGAGGTCCCTGGTTCCACCCAGGGGCCACCCTTAAGTCCCCAGTTCCCCCTTGATGTCCCTGGTCCCACCTGGGGGCCACCCTTTGGGTCCCCAGTCCCCTCTTGGGTCTCTAGTCTCACATGGAAGCTGCCCTTATGTCACCAGTCCTCTCTCAGGGTCCCTGGTTGCACCTTGGGGACACCTTTTCTGTCCCCAGTCGCACTTGGAGGTCCCTGGTTCCACCCAAGGGCCACCCTTAGGTCCCCAGTTCCCCCTTGAGGTCCCTGGTCCTACCTGGGGGTCACCCTTTGGGTCCCCTGTCCCCTCTAGGGATCCCTGGTCACACCTGGGGGCCATCCTTGGCATCCCCAGCCCCACCTGGGGGTTACCCTTAAACTCTCAGTCCTTCCTCAGGGGACCTTGGTCTCACCAGGGGCAGCTCCCAGGGGGTCCCCAGTCACTCCTGAGTCCCCCAGCCAGGGCTCCCCAGCCTCACTGCACCCCCCCCAGCAGGACGCGGAGGTGGTGCGCACCCGAGACCCCCAGCGCCTGGCCCAGTGTGACGTGGTGGTGGACGTAGGGGGTGAGTACGACCCTGAGCGACACCGCTATGACCATCACCAGAGGTGAGGCCCCCCCCAACACTGGAAAATGGGGTCCCACAGATACTGGGGGTC
>NW_020799421.1:0-2736 GCF_003259725.1 Athene cunicularia | reverse complement strand
AAAGAGACACAGGAGGCGGCTTGGGGACACAATGCAAAACTTAAGAAGGTCTCCCAGCAATGTACAGTTCTCCTCGGGGGACAAACAACTGAATGGAGACATTTGAGCTGGCATGAATACGGTAAGAGTGTTCTAGGATACAGAGAAGGGCTGAGAGCGAGGGTTCTGTCTGAATATGAGGGATAGAAAGAGGGCTGCAAATTCATAAAGTGTGCTGTGGGGCATGAAGATGGCCTCAGGAGGGGGCGTGAGGGGAAAAAAAAGAGGTCTCCAGGAGGTGGGAGAAACTTGGACGTAGAGACTGTAAACAGAGGATTACTGACACAATGAGGTACTTGGGAGGGGATATGAACAGGATACAGATGTGCTTGGTTGACTGGGAAGCAAATGGAGTCACCAGATATGGCAGAGGGAAAGCTAAGAGTGCTCTAAGCACAGCGAAAGCCTCGGGAAGAGCTGTCTCACAACAGCAAAGATACAAAGCCTGCTGCAGAGGTAAAGTATGGCCGTGGAACACCAGGATGTTCGCTGGAAGCATCGTGACAGAAGTAGAGAGGTGCTACGGCTGCCAGAGACCCAGATGGCACCTCAAAGACACAAAGGTACTCAAGAGAGGATGTGAACAGCATATAGATGTTGAGAGGGAGACACTGACCCACAGCAGGCGAGCTAGATGGTCAAAAGGGAGAAATACAGAGAAACAAAGAAATAGGTCCAGCGAGCAGAACATGGATTGAACAATGAGGGACAAGAAGCAGGACATACAGAGAGAAAGAAAGGGAATAGGACAGAATAAGAGAGTTGCAGATCAGGACAAAGAGATGCAGAATGAAACTAAATGGCTATGCTGGACAGTGAAATAGAAATGTAGAGCCCTATGGAGGATAGAAAAAAACAAGTGGGAGACACAGAAACAGAAAATAGGACAGAGAAAAAGACCAAAAAAGGGAGCTGGACTAAAGTGGTGGAGGGCAGGATCATAAGTACAGATGAAGAGACATGGAAACAGAGGGATGAGGACAAGGTCAGTGGGACCAAAAGACAGGGAGCAGGACAATGAGGTGGAGCAAGGGAAAAAAACATGAGAACAAAGTGCAAGGAAAAGCTGAATGAAAATTAAGATATGTGAGGTGCAGCAGCTCTCAACATCCCTCTAGACACAGTTTCTGTCACAGAGGTGCAAAAGGTGTTGACGTCTGCCCGCAAACAGTTTCTGGCAGGGAGGTTTGAGAGCTATTCACATCCATCCAGAAACAGTTTCTGAACTGGAGATGAAACAAGTATTGACATCCATGTGGAAACATTTCCTGGCAGGGAGGAGCCACAGCAATAGATACCCAGTGATTGAGGTTGGAGATCTTTCCTTGCTTTCTTATCTTTCTGGTTTGCAGGGACTGAACTCCACAGATCCTGTGTCCCTGCTTGCATGCATCTGCCATGATGCTACTGGGGAGATTCCTCCAGGTTGTGAGGTAATGAAAATATATCTACCCTTTGAAACAGAAAGATAAAAATGAGAAACAGAAGGAAAAAATAAAGACAGGTGACAAGTATTGTCATACCATTAAAATAGCATGGAGGGGGCGGGAAAATGTGGGAGTTAGGGTCTGGCGCTCGGAAGATATCGTGTTGTACGGGAAGATAAAACGTAGGCAGACGGATGTGATGTCATAAACCCAGGGTATAAAAAGCGGTGTTATACAATAATAAACATCATTTGCCATCCATCACATTGATGTCTGTGTGCAGATGGACCGAGCGGCCTGGGGTTGGCCGCTGTGTTGTTTTTCCCTGAGCCAGGTCGTTAAGCATCATTAGGCAACAGACAGGAAAATGACATGAGGGTGAAGGACCGAGGAGCAGCAAAAGAAAGTTACAGTGAAAAGAACAGTGAGATGGAGAAATTACTATAAAAATGATGAGGAGTCCTGCTGGGGCATGGCAGAAGAAAAACAGGGTCAGGGAGCAAGAGAGAGGGAAATAGGGAGAAAATTATGAGTGGGGAGCAGAAAGGACAGAAAGAGAGAAATCAAATGAGAGGGAGGTGGGAGGAAAGGAGATAAATAGATGGAGAACAAGCCAGAAAGGTTCATAGATTGAGAGAGACAGACAAATCAGGGCAGAGAGAAGAACAAGAAAACTGTGGTACGCTGCAGGATGAGGGAAAAGGGGCAGAGAGCAGGACAGAGGGGAATAATGAGACAGGGAGCTTGACAGGGGGATATAGTGAGAGTCAGCGGGACAGACCATGATACGGAAATACACATTTAAATGGTTAGGGAGAGGATGGAGGAAATAAGACAAAGCAGAAAGGGAGCGAGGTAGAGATGGAGGAAGAAACATTAGAGAGAGAAATGGATAGAGTGACTGGTCAGAGAGATAGAAAAACAAAGGACAGTACAAGATAGGAAAATAGAGAATCAAAAAGAGAGAGAAGGGATGGAGAGATCTAGAAGACAGGTGAGGTACAGGGAGCCAGAAAGCAGGAGATGACTGCAGAAGAGAGGAGGACACAGAACAGAATCCTGGATTAGAGAGCAAAGAGCAACAGAGAATGACAGAGAGATGGAGTATGACAAAGAACAGAGACAGAGAACAGGACAGAGAGATGAAGCAATAAATAACTGAGATGGGGAGCAGCAAAAATGGTCAGAGAAATTATGAGATAAACAAGGAGTAAGAGAAGGACAGCAAGATAAGGGGGTGGGCATCAATGACCAAGGTAAAGGGATACAG
>NW_020799420.1:0-2744 GCF_003259725.1 Athene cunicularia | reverse complement strand
AAGTGGAACAGTCTTCAAAGGGCCCACAGCCCTCTGCTCTGGCCCTCTGTCAGGCATCAATTACTCCCTGCTGCAGGAACGGTTCAGCTGAGCACGTACCAATTCACAGGCCAAGTCCTGATGTGTCCTACAGCTCCTAAAGTCCTCTCCATGGCCTGAGCAGCAAGAGACCCTCATGCCCCACTGCGGCAGACCGAGGGCAGAATCACAAAATTGTTCTTCCATCTCTCCCAGCAAAGGTTCATTTGAAAAGCATCTTCTTAGAGAAGAGAAATGAGAGGGAGGGATCACTCCTGCTGCTCAGGAGCTTCTGCCTTTCCCTTGTGAAGCAAATGTGTCTTAAAAGTCAGTAAGAGTGTTCTGCTCTTAAACAACAGGGAATCCACCTCCTGTACTCTCTGGAAAAGAAACCACAGAGCAGGAAAAGCTTTGTGATAGCAGCAACAGCAGCCCCGAGTTTCTTACCAGACTCACAGGTAAGAAAAGGGAGCTTCAAAGAAGAAGAGTCATTGCTTTGCAGGAATTTGTAGGCTGTTTCGATCACATGTGTGGGGGAACAGTTGACTCGTGCACAGTACTCCAGCTCCACGGATCACTTCAGACCCCACTGAGAAGCAGAACTGAAATGATGCAGCTGGCCTGCGGGGAATTGCCCAAAGGCGAGCGTCAGCCTCCACTGCACCTCGGCACGCTTGGCTCTCAGTACAGCCCTGCCAGCAAGAAAAAGAGCAGAAAAGTCATGTAATAGTCTTTGATCACCTGCACACATAACCTGCTCCAGCTTTTTGTTCTCACCTTCATTGGTCATGATTTGTTTTTTCAGAAACAGGCTCTGTTTGAGAGACAGAGAAAGAGCTGGAAAATCAGTCAGCTTTTTGGTGCTTGTCACTGGCAAACACAGACCAATCGCCGAGTGTGGGGTAGTCACAGAGGCCCACACACAGCCTAGCAGCAGGGAAACACTTGTGCTAAACCAATGGCCTCAAGACTGATCACGGGAGCTCTGGGAGCACAGGCTATACATACATACCTATATGCAAAAGTATAAACTCCCATAGGAAAATTCCCAAGGAATTTCCAAGAACACCACTTCACACTAACTAAAAACACATTGGCAGCAGATTGTCTCCGTGGCGGCAATCAGCTGTCTGCCTGCAGTGAGGAACATCAGATCAGCAGCACAAAACAGTCATAGATCTCCCCAGGATTTTACGGGCAAAATCCCCTAGATTCTCACATCCAAAAAAGAAATCCAGAATGCATTTCAGCATCTTTGCAGCCTCACTTCACATGGAAATCCAAAGCCGGATCTTGCGTGTACCTCGCCAAGGGCCCTTCTACCTAACGTGAACCTCGGCTGCCGTGAGCTGCCCTCAGCACAAACACCCGGATCGGCTCTCAGCTCCCATCTGCCTGTGCCAGGAGACCCAAACCCTGGGCCTCTTCATCCAGAGAAGGGCTGGGACAGGGCTCTCCAAAACACACGGCTCCATCGCATTCACCTTTACATTTCTCCCCGGCTGAGCCTTCCACAGGGACGTGCCCAATCTCCACAGCAAGGGCAAGGAGAACAAACAACCGCTCTAGAGCAACGGCTCGTGTAGACCGAGGGCGGCAGGGCCAGCCTGGCTAAGGCCTTTGGGGAAAACAGCACTTTTTAGGGAGTTTGCTGAGAGTCAGTGGTCAGACACATCTCCCAGGAGATGGCGGCAAGGCTGTGCAAGCGCCGTGCCCGACTGACAAACCTCTTGGCCTGAAAAGATGAAAAAGCTTAAGGAAATATCCTGGAGTTTCATCCTAGGAAAGGAACAGCTGGGCACTGCTCAGCTGGAGTCACCATGAAAATCAGGGTTTCCTTTCCATGATCCACCAGAAAAAAGCCCCAGTTGTTGAAGGGCAGACAGAATTAGTTCTACAGATAACAGACCTGCAATGCTCCAGAGGTCATGGAGGGTGGGATTTTCCACATCTATTCCAAATTTACAGTGTTACTTTATCAAACAAGAAAAACACTGGAAAATTACTCCTTGAAGATGATCGTCTCTTTCATAATCTGCCATATCTCATCTGGAGCAGGTACAAAACCTCAAGGGTCGGTCTAAGGCATTTTAATCTGCAGGTCAGTGACTTCAGTACCAGCACGTGCTACGGGCAACTTTGAGGCTGTTTTCCAGGCTCCCAGTCAACCAAGTCTGGGTGACCTACAGGGAATTCACCTTCACATCATCTTAACAGGAATGAAGCAGCATCTGAGTGCAGAGCAGCTCTGTGTGTGCCCGCTGTGTCTTCCTCCAACATTTGCACTAGCCCTGACCATGCCTAGTGGGCAAAAGGAAAGAAATCACACCACTCTTCTAACACAGTAATAGCTTTGGGCCTCTAAAGAATACGAAAGAATATTTTGAGATAAAAGCATTATTTTCAGCACCTCAAACTGCCTTTTAGAAAATTCCATTCAGGTTTACGTAGAAGAACAACTTTGCATCCTGAAAACATCAAACATTCAAGCTAAACCAGATACATTGCTTTTTTAGTAACACTTTTCACGACAATGATTGCAGCCAAGCTGATGTAGAATGAAAGACATTCGAGTAATTTCACTCCACGGAGCTTCAGAGAAGGCTAAGGCAGGACAGGAGCACAACAGAGGTCTCTCAGTTTGGAAAAAAGCTGAGTTAATAGAGAGGGAATAAGAGCAAAATCAATGCAATCTGCATGAAGCTCTGTCCATGGGCGCTCTCTCA
>NW_020799419.1:0-2747 GCF_003259725.1 Athene cunicularia | reverse complement strand
GTCTGGGATAAGGCTACCAGAAATGATAAAGAAGCAGCCGGTTTGTTGGCTTCGAGGCGCTAAAGGCTTCCGTTGGCTCCAAGAGTTTGACCGACGAACAGCTGGAGTCAGCGCTGCCCCCAGCCCTGCCTGCGGCTGCCCGCGCGGCAGCGTGCTCAGGTCCCCCCGACGGCCCCTTCGATCCGGGAGAGACAAACCTCAGACAGAGCTGGATTTATTCCCGCCGGCCCGGCTCTCCCCGGCACCGCCGCTCTTGTCCTCCCCCAGGAACCGCTGGAGCGAGCTTTACCGCCGAGCCCACCAGGAGAGAGACTTAGAGATGCCGAGTGGTCTCCCGTTCACGTTCCACCCTCAAACCGATCCCCGGTGGCACCCATTGAACTACGACATTACAAAGGAGCTTCGCAGATCGGCGCAGGAGAATGGTGTGAGAGCCCCTCGCACCGTGTCGCTGCTGGAGGGGATGACGGGGGGCAGCGCCCTCACCCCCACCCAATGGACCTTTATCATGCCCCAGATATTAACCCCTCTGCAGGTCTCTGTGCTCTCCTCGGAATGGAGGAGAAGCGCCTCTTTGCAGGCATTAGAAAATACACAGCGTGCTTTGGGTTCCGCACTGGGGGGGTGGACGTGGAGGCCCTCCTAGGGGAGGGGCGATACCGTTCACCTGCCGCCCAAGCCACGATACCAACAGAAGGGCTCATGCAACTCTGGGAAATTGTACTAAAGGCCTTCCGGAAGGTCCCTGAAACAGGGCAGCCCACCGGTGCTTTATAAACATTCTACAGGAGGCCCGGGAACCTTTTACGTGCTTTTTAGATCGCTTGCAAGACAGGATAAACACGCAAGTGGACAACCTGGTGGCCAGAGAGTTTTTGTTGGAGCACCTGGCCATGGAGAATGCGAACCCAGATTGTCAAAAAGCCTTAAGGCCAATGCGGAATCCAGACCCCCGGTAACCGCACTGGTAAGATCGTGTCAGATCGTCGGCTCACAAGCTCACCAGGCCGTGCTGTGAGCGCAGGCGCTCGCTGCCCTGAAGGTGTCTCCAGGCTCGGGTCGCTGTTCTACCCGTGGAAAAGGGGGGCATTTTAAGACAGACTGCCCGTGAAAGGCCAATCGAGCCCCTGGGCCGTGCGGGCCGTGCCCCTGGTGTCAGAAAGGCTACATTACGCCACGCAGTGCTGGTTGAGATTTGATATAAAGGGGCAGGCTTTGGGGGGCGGGGGGAGCGGAACGGCAGCACAGGCGGGAACCGTGCGGGGACCCAGAACTGACACCCCGGTGTGAGCAGCCTCCCGCACACGCTGGGAGGGGGCGAGCGCTGTCTTGGTCGGGAGATCACTTGTTTCCCAGCAAGGACTTTTTTGTATTACCAGGATTTGCTGAGGCTGATTTCACAGGGGAAATAAAAATAATGGTGTGGACACCTGCCCCGCACCCCCCGCCATCGTATCCTTAGCAGAACGGAAATAGCACAACTGATTTCTTTTAGAGTGAGTGTGCCAGGAGCCATCCATCGGGCCAGAAGAACGGGGTGGGGGTTGTCTCAACGGTTCAGCCACAGATTTTGGGGGCACAACAGTTACCACGCACCGTTCAGTGTTCCCAGCGAGGATCCACAAATCGCAGACTGCGGTGGGGCCCAGCGAGGTGGCTGCCACCTGCCTCCTCGTTGCCACCTTCACCATCCTCGCCGGCGGGCTGACCATCCCCTGGTTCCGAACCGACCAAGCGGAATGCATGGGGAGCGCTCGCTAACACAACAGGACAAAATGCACCACGTCTGCCAACTGGTTCACCCGCAAACCCCTTTAGCGCTTGTCTAGTGGGGATCCCAGTAGAGAACTGGGCCCCAGTTACCCATCAGCACAGCGGGACACTCCTCAAAGCTGATGGCAGGGCTGGGTGGGTGCCCCCTTCCCTATGCTCCGATAGAACCACCAGAAATCGATTTGTTAAGCTTTGTAAAAATGGCCTTTTGCTTATTAATTATTCAGGCAAAACCACCTCTCTTGTCCAGAACGTTGACTCCTCGTTGCCTGTCTGCAAACACGCGCCAGACTGGTGTAATCAAACAAGCGTAAACATTTCATGATCCATAAATAAGCCTTTAAGTCTGCCAAGAGGTGTCTTTTTTTTTATCTGTGGGGATAGAGCCCGGGGCTCCGTCCCCTCCCTCTAACAGGAGCACCCTGTACCCTTGGGCGATTGACCCTCCTCACCCCAACACCCCAACCACGCAGGCACCCGCCGTGCACCCACCCAAAGGAGCAGCACGCGCGGCTGGCGGTGCCTGTGATGACAAGGCAACACTCCGGAATCCTACTGAGACAATATCTGCCTCTTTTCTCACGCCTGGTGCTGCTGCCGCAAGTGCTCTTAGGCGATTAAAGAAGTTGCCAAACAAACCGGCGCCACAATAATTGCGCTTTCACGCCCGCTCTTAGGTGTCGATTCAGTCAGACACGCTGCGCCGCAGAGCAGAGCGGCCATGGATTGCCTCCTTCTAGCCCATGGACGTGGGTGTGATGGGTTTGTATGAATTTCTCTGACTATTCCGAGTCGGTTCGCAACAATTATAAAAACTTTGACGCAATTAACCCAAGATGTACGAGGAGGCAGCGGGTGGAATCCTGCAGGACTCTTCCCCACATTGAGTCTTTGGGTCAAGCAACTAGTAACTGTGGCTGCTGTGTTGCTTTTAGCTTTGGGGGGAATTATCTGATGCATACTGTGTTTTTTTG
>NW_020799418.1:0-2864 GCF_003259725.1 Athene cunicularia | reverse complement strand
GGGATGTGCTGTCCCGTACTGGGCTGTACTGGGATGTGCTGTCCTGTACTGGGCTGTACTGGGATGTGCTGTCCCGTACTGGGCTGTACTGGGCTGCACTGGGATGTGCTGTCCCATACTGGGCTGTACTGGGCTGTGCAGTCCTGTACTGGTCTACGCTGGATCTGTACTGGGATGTGCAGTCCTGTACTAGGCTGTACTGGCCTGTGCTGGGCTGTGGTCTCCTGTACTGGTCTGTACTGGGTCTATACTGGGCTGTGCTGTCTCATACTGGGCTGTAGTGGGTTTGTACTGGGATGTGCACTCCTCTACTGGGCTGTGCTGGGCTGTGCAGTCCTGTACTGGTCTTTACTGGATCTGTACTGGGATGTGCTGTCCTGTACTAGGCTGTACTGGGCTGTACTGGGCTGTGCACTGCTCTACTGGTGTGTGCTGGGTTGTGGTCTCCTGTACTGGGCTGTACTGGGGCTGTACTGGGCTGTGCTGTCCCATACTGGGCTGTACTGGGATGTGTGGTCCTGTGCTGGTCTGTACTGGGATGTGCACTCCTCTACTGGGCTGTACTGGGCTGTGCTGTCCCATACTGGTGTGTACTGGATCTGTACTGGATCTGTGCTGTCCCATACTGGTCTGTACTGGGATGCGCGGTTCTGTACTGGTCTGTACTGGATCTGTACTGGGTCTGTACTGGGCTGTGCACTCCTCTGCTGGGCTGTGCTGTCCCGTACTGGTCTGTACTGGGATGTGCTGTCCCATACTGGGCCATAATGAGCCATACAGTCCTGTACTGGTCTGTACTGGGCTGTGCACTCCCCTACTGGTCTGTATTGGGTTATGCTGTCCTATACTGGTCTGTACTGGGCTGTGCTGTCCTATACTGGTCTGTACTGGGCCATACTGGGCAGTGCAGTCCTGTACTGGATCTTTACTGCGTTGTGCAGCCCTGTACTGGGCTGTACTGGGCCATGCTGGGCTGTTCTGGGCCACATTAGGTTGTACTGGGCTGTGTTGGTCTATACTGCGCCATACTGGGATGTACTGGTTTTACCAGCCTGTGCTGGGCCTTACTGGGCTGTACTGAGCCATACTGGGCTGTACTGCTCATACATACTGGGATGTACTGGGCTGTGCTGGGCCATATTGATCCATACTGTCGCATGTTGTTGTACTGGGTCGTCCCGAGCTGTACTGGTTTATACTGGGCCATACTGGGCCATGTTGGACCATCTTGGGCCATAGTGGGCAGTGCTGGCCCGTAGTGACTTATACTGGGTTGTTCTGGTCCTTACAGGTCTGTACTGGCCCATTTTGGGCTGTGCAGCCTGTACTGGCTCCTACTGGGCTGGACTGGGCTGTACTGGACTTTGCTGGGCAGTACTGAACTGGGCTGGGCCATACTGGGGTGTATGAAGCCATACTGGGTTGTACTGGGCTGTTCTGGGCCATAATGGGATGTGTGGAGCCATACTGGGCTGTACTGGGCCATACTGGGGTGCGTGGAGCTGTGCCATACTGGGCTGTACTGGGCCATACTGGGCAATACTGGGTTGTTCTGGATACTGGGGTGTGTGGAGCCATACTGGGCTGTACTGTGCCATACTGGGCTGTACTGGGCCATACTGGGCAATACTGGGTTGTTCTGGATACTGGGGTGTGTGGAGCCATACTGGGCTGTACTGGGCCATACTGGGTCTTACCAAGCAATACTGGGCTTTACTGGGCCACACTGGGCTCTGCTGGTCTGTACTGGCCCAGACTGGTCTGTGTGGGGCCATACTGGGCTGTGCGGAGCCGTACGGGGTCACGCTAGGCGCTCTGCAGCTGTACTGGTCCATACTGGTGGGTACTGGTCCGTACTGGTCTGTCCCTCCTTTGTCCCAACAGGCCCCGCGGCGACGCCCAGACGGGACCGACATGGAGCCCTGAGAGGAGGTAACGGGGGCACACGGGATCATATAGGGATGCACGGGATCATACGGGGACACATGGGATCACACGGGATCATATAGGGACGTATGGCATCACATGGGGACACACGGGATCATACGGGATCGTGGGGGGCACACGGGGATACATGGGATCACATGGGGCACACGGGATCTCACAGGGATACACGGGGATACATGGGATCACATGGGGGCACACGGGATCTCATGGGGACACACGGGATCACACAGGATCACATGGGATCATACAGGGATGCACGGGATCACATGGGGACACACGGGATCATACGGGATCGTGTGGAGACACACGGGGATACACAGGATTACATGGGGGCACACGGGATCTCATGGGGACACATGGGGATACATGGGATCACATGGGGGCACATGGGATCTCACGGGGACACACAGGATCACATGGGGGCACACGGGATCTCATGGGGACACATGGGGGCACACGGGATCTCATGGGGATGCACAGGATCACACGGGGACACATGGGATCACATGGGGGAACATGGGATCTCATAGGGACACATGGGGGCACACGGGATCACAAGGGATCATATGGATTACATGGGGCACATGGGATATGGGATCACACAGGGGCACACGGGATCACATGGGATCGCGTGAGGGCACATGGGATCACATGGCATCTCGTGGGGCACATGGGATCACATGGGGGAACATGGGACATCATGGGATCACAAAGGGACACATGGGCTCACATGGAATCACACGGGATCACATGAGGGCACATGGGATCACACAGGGGCACACAAGTTCTCATGGGGCACACGGGCTCACCTGGGGACACATGGGATCACATGAGGGCACACGGGATCACATAAGGGCACATGGGCTCACACGGGCTCACCTGGGGGCACACGGGATCACATGAGGGCACACGGGATC
>NW_020799417.1:0-2914 GCF_003259725.1 Athene cunicularia | reverse complement strand
AAAGGCGCTACTTGGGAAACGCGATCTACTAGGGCAATGCGCTGCTAGGGAACGGTGCTACTAGGGAAACACGCTACAAGGGAAACTGCGCTGCTAGCGAAGCATATTCCAGGGAATCACACGATAATATGGAAATGCAAGAATAGGAAAATGGCACTACTAGGGAATGGAAGCTAGTAAAAAAACCTCGCTACTACGGAAACGGACCTACTAGGGCAACTGCTGTACTAGAGAAATGTGCTACTATGGAAAGAGCACTTCTAGGGAACAGAGCTACTAGGGAAACAGCACTGCTAGTGAAATGCACTACTACAGAATCGCACTACTAGGGAAATGTTGTTAATAGTGAAATGGCGCAACAAGGCGGAAGGCTCTAGTACGGAAATGGGCGCTACTAAGGCAAATGCTCCATTAGTGAAATGTTCTACCTGGGTAAAAGGGCTGCTAGGGAAACAGAGCTACTAGAGAAAGGGGCTACTAGAGAAATGCACACTATTAGAAAAACGCCCTACTAGGGTAACACGCTACAAGGGAAACGCGCTACGAGGGAAACGGGTTTACTAGGGAAACGCGCGTTACTAGGGAAACCCACTATCTGGGAAACTCAAAAGTAGGGAAATGTACTACAAAGGAAAGAGCGTTACTAGGGAAACGGAGCTACTGTGGAAACACGAGCCACAGGGTTAATGTGTGAAAACTGGGAAACGCTCTACTAGGGAATCACGCTAATAGGGAAACGGTGGTACTAGGAAAACGCGCTACTAGGGAAAATCCGCTACTAGGGAAATGAAGTATACTTAGGCAATGAGTGCTAATTGGGAAGGATGCTACTAGGGATACATGCTAGTAGGGAAACGCGTGCTGCTACGGAAACGTGCTCTAATAGGGCAAGGCGTGCTACTAGGGAAACACACTACTAGGGCAAAACGCTATGAGACCAAGGTGTGCTACTAGGGAAACGACTTTGAAATGGGGTTTGTGTCCTCAATAGGAGGGATTAGGATTTTCACACAAAAGTGTCATTTTTGACCTTGACATGGGCTTTGTTCCCTAAATGTGAGGACGTCTTGGGCATAAAATATATTTCCCTAGCAGCGCATATCCCTAGTATCGCATGGCCCTAGTACTGCGCAATTCCCTAGCAGCGTGCGGTTCCCAGATAGTGCGTTTCCTTTTATTGCGTGTTGCCCAAGCAGCGCATTGCTGTAGGAGAGCGTACTCGAAGTCCCCATTCTCACAGTTCAAAATATCATTTTCATAGTCCAAACATGAATTTTTCACAGACAATCCCTCACATTTTGGGCACAAATCCCTAACAGTTAGGGCACAAAACTCATTTCAAGGTCGTTTCCCTAGTAGTGTGTGTTGCTCTAGTAGTGTCTAGCCCTAGTAGCATGTTGACTTAATATTGCAGTTTGCCCTAGTAGCATGTTGTCGTAGTAGCACGTGCCCTAATTGCGAATTTCCCTAGTGGCTCGCGTTTCCCTAGTAGCGCTGTTTCCCTAGTAACACATTTTGCTGGTAGGGCAGTTGCCCTAGTATCACGTTTCTCTAGTAGCACGTTTATCTAGTAGCTTGGACTATAAGTATGAGATTTTGGCCGCTAATAATGCGGGCTTAAAGTAAAAAAACGAGGATTATCAGAAATAGCTTGGAGTAGACAAATAGCCCTATACATGATGGCTTAGTTTAGAAAAATGAAGATTTACAACAATAAAGGTGCTTTTTGAAATTGAAATGGGGTATGTTCCCTACATGGATGACATCAAGCATAAATTGAGGACTTAGGGTAGAAAAAGGCAGATTTTCACACAGAAACGTGCTTTTAGACCTTGAAACGGGCGTGACTAGGGCCATGCGTGAGGAAACATGCTACTAGGGCAACGCGCTAGTAAGGAAACAAGGTACTAGGGATACACGCGGTACTATGGAAACACGCTCTAACAGGCAACGCGCACTCCTAGGGAAACCTGCGCAACTAGGGGAATGCGCTAAAAGGGCAACGTAATACTAGGGCCGCACGCTACCAGAGAAACGGCTCTACTAGGGAAACGCACGCTAATAGGGAAACGTATGTGACTCTGTAATCGTGCTTCTAGGGAAATGTGCGCTACTAGGGAAACGGCTCTACTAGGAAAACGCGCTACTAGGGAAACGCGCATTACTAGGGAAATGCGCTACTTGGGAAACGTGATCTACTAGGGCAATGCGCTGCTAGGGAACGGTGCTACTAGGGAAGTACAGTCCAGGGAATCACATGCTAATAGGGAAATGCAATAATTGGGAAATGGCGCTACTAGGGAATCAAAGCTACTAAAAAAACCTCGCTACTAGGGAAACGGACATACTAGGGCAACTGCTGTACTAGTGACATGTGTTATTAGGGAAACAGAGCTACTATGGAAACGCGAGCCACTAGGGAAATTCGCTACTAGGGAAACAGGTGCTACTAAGGCAACCGTTCCACTAATGAAATGTGCCACTCGGGCAAAAGCGGTACTAGGGAAACAGAGCTACTAGAGAAACGCGCTACAAGGGAAATGCACTATTTGAGAAACGAGCTACTAAGGAAAAACGCTACTAGCGAAAGGCACACTACTAGGAAAATGCCCTACTAGGGAATCACGCTACAAGGGAAACGCGTTACGAGGGAAACTGGTTTACTAGGGAAACGCGCGCTACTAGGGACACAGACTATGTGGGAAACTCACTAGTAGGAAAATGCGCTACAAGGGAAAGAGCGTTACAAGGCAAACGGAGCAACTGGGGAAACATGAGCCACAGGGTTAATGTGCAATACTGGGGAAATGCTCTACTAGGGAATCACGCTACTAGGGGAATGGTGGTACTAGGAAAAAGTGCTACTAGGGATAATCGCTACTAGGGAAATTCATTATACATAGGCAAGGCGTTA
>NW_020799416.1:0-2936 GCF_003259725.1 Athene cunicularia | reverse complement strand
GGGTTTAGCAGTTTATTCTTCGTGCCGTTATTCACAGCTGTTCCTCGGGAGGTGGCGGATTGGGGGGGGCGGGGGAGAAAACAACTAACCCCGAACAAAACACCTTGTTTCTCTCCCTATTTTTTGTCTCCCGCTGCAGATGTTTCCAGCTGCTCATGTTCTCCTGTCAGACCCAGGTATGTGGATGTTTTACTAACCCTGTGGCAGCCGGGCAAAAGCACCGGCTCTGTCACGGCCAAGCCAGCCGTTTGCTTCAGGGCTGCCCTTTGCCCTGGCACGGGGATTTCCCGGTGGCCACGAGGGGCCAGTGAGTGCCCACCCCAAGTGGTACCCAGCCCCGGGCGAGGGGAAAGATGCTGCAAAGGTGCCGGTGGGGTTGTGTCCCCACCAGCACCCGCCTTGGGGGCTGCAACAGGCCAGCAACTGGGGTATCAAGCTCATCTTCCCCGGATCCCTGCATCAGCCTGGGCAAGGTCAGCAGGGAAGCTCTCCCAGGACAGGCAATACATTTCTGTATTTTTTTTTTTTAATTTTTTTCTGCAGCCTTGCTTAGGGAAGTCCGTGCCAAGTCCGTCAGCCTTGAGCTCTCCGAGCCGGGCTCTGCCCTTGCTCACGCCAAGGCCGGCTGCCGAGGGGGTTAACAGGGCAGAGCAGGTTCTGGTCCCCCCCCAACAGTGGGGTGGTGTGAGGTTCGACACCCCCCCTCCCCTCTTTTCCCCCCCGCAACGCTCTCAGGCTGCACCGTCCCTTTTTGTGCGCTTTAGAAAGGCCGCGGCTATTAAAATGCACTGTTCCATATCAGCACCCTCTGCTCCAGAGCCCGAACAAAACCCCGTAGCTGCCGGCCCCAACAGCCTTAATATGTTCTCGGGACCTTTTTTCTTTTTTTTTTTTTTTTTTTTTCCCAAGGTAAATGCTTTTATTTCTTTGAAAATGAGAGGGGAAGGGAACTGCCTTTGATGGAGAGGGGCCACCCCCCCACCCCAGCCCACCTCCTCAGCCAGCCCCAAAGGCTTTAAAGTGGATCCTGTCAGGAAATAAGTCCCCAGGCACACACAAAGATGGTGGGGAGACTGGGGGGGGGCAGACAGTGTCCCCCACCATCCCATCCGGCTGTTGCAAGCAGGGCCGGGTCCCCTCATGCTGGGCTTCACACCCAGCGAGGCGACGCTGCAGCCCGGGGGGGTGTGGGGTGCCCCCGGCTGATGCTGCACACCCCAAACTGGAGTTCATCCCACCCCCCAGCTGTTTTGGGGTTGGTTTTTGGGTTGGTTCATCCAGGTTCAGTGTCTTTTGGGTGGCTCAGCCAGCTGTGGTGCTGCCTCAAGTCCCAGCTTCCCACTTACACCGGGATTAACCCAAGTCTCCTCTTAAAATGCGCGTTGCGAGGTGCTGGTTGGAGACCGGTGAGGGGACACCAGCTCTAATCCCCCCCCTCCCCAGCTCATCTGCAGTAATTAGCTGCTGATTACCATATAATAACCCTCCTGTGTTTGTGCTGGTTGTGCATAAACTGGTTGGGGTCCACGAGTTGTTTTATTCCTCCGGTCCCAGGGCCGGTGTGTGCTTGGGGTGGACGAGGAGGGGACGGCTCTGCTCCGGGGACACCCAGGCGGGTCTCCCCCTGCCCCCCAGTCCTCCACGAGTGGGTGCTTCGCATCCCAGCCTGTCCCCAGTCCCTGACTGGGAGCAGAAGGTGCTGCCCGATGCCGCCGAGTGTCCGTCTGACCCCGGGGTATGGCCAGGAGCCGCAGCTCGACCCCGTTCCTGAGGGACTGGCTGGTTGTGCCCACAGGAGAGCATCCAACCCCGCGTCCTCCCCCCCTCTCCGTGGGATGCAGAACAGCATCTCCTCGCCCGCCAAGCCAGTCCTCTCAGGTCCGAAGCGTTTGCTTGGTGCCTTCATCCCTGCTCAATGGGGATGATGGCTGGGAGCTCTTCCTCGCCCACAGCCAGGGGTGGCGGGTGGATCCCCGTGTGTGTGTGTGTGTGTGTGTGTCCCAGCGCCAGCCCCATCCCTCCTGCCCCGCCGGGCTCCCCACTCCATCCCCTTGCCGTCGGCTCTCCAAAACAAATTGATTTTATTTTTCCCTTTGTAAACAAAGGGGGAGAATCAACCGTCTCCTAATTTTAACCAGTATGTGAGGGACCAGGGTGCCATGACCGACCAGCTGAGCCGCCGGCAGATCAGGGAGTACCAGCTCTACAGCCGGACCAGTGGCAAGCACGTCCAGGTGAACGGCAAAAGGATCACCGCCACCGCCGAGGACGGCAACAAGTTCGGTAAGGGGCTGCCTGCTCCCGGAGGGGTTTATCCCCAACCCGGGATAACTGCGTCCAGGCAAGGGCTGGAAAACGACGGGGAAATGTCTCTTCCTGGAGTCTGGCAGAGGGAATGGGGGGTACAGGGAGGTTTTATTTGCCCCAGCTGGCTGGTTTTATACCCTAAAATCCTGTGGGTAGCTCCTGCAAGAGCACAGCTCCCAACCAGGCAGCGCTGACCTCAAAACTTCCAAAACTCACCCATTTCTCTGACACCACGCACCATTTATCAGCCCTATACTCAGGGTTTTTGCTTTCTAATCTCTTCCCAACGTGCAAGAGGCAACATTTCCTGGAGGAGAATCACCTGATCAGCCTCTTAAATATCCTCCATACGTGGTGGGCAGAGCCCACCCTGGTCACATCACCTTTCCCCGCGGGGTTTGTTGGGGAGCTCCAGCCCTGACGCCACACTGAGGGGCGCCCCAGCCCCGCCAAAGCCAGGCTGGCATCCCCAGGATCTTTGGGAAAGGCTTTTCAAAGCCCAGCGAGGCCGATTCGCCACCTTTCCAGGTCTCCCTGTCCGCTCAGGCGGGGGCTGTCGGGAGCGCAGGGCCCGCCGGGGTCATTGGTTTCAGTGTCGGCTTCCAACCTTTGCAGCCACCGCTGTGTTG
>NW_020799415.1:0-3013 GCF_003259725.1 Athene cunicularia | reverse complement strand
GGTCCCCGCTGCAGGAGCGGTCCCTGGGCACCCCCAGGATCATCGGGGAGAGCGCCAGTCCCAGTCTTTGTGTGTCCCCCCCCCAGCCAGGGGACACTGAGTGTCATGTCCGTGGGAGCGGGATGACCTGCTGGCCCTCCTGCCCTGGCACAGTGAAGTGGCTTTTGGGCTCATTTTTGAGATTTTTGGCTTTTCTGGGCAGGTCCTGGTGCAGCTTGAGAGGGGTGATGGGGTGGGTGGGCTGTAGCCACTACGTCCCCAAGGGCATCACTGGCTGTGTGGGGTCCCATCTGTGACCCCCATGGCCCCCCAAGCTGTCACATCCAGGCTGACCCTCTCTCTCCATCTTTTTTTCCATCTTTTGAGGCCAAACCGACCCCACCGACTCCAGGACCTTGTACCCGAGAGCGTCACGCGGAGCAGGCGGTGACACCCCTTTGGGTGTTCAGGGACCATCAGTGGACAGGTACGAGCAGAACCGAGGGGACAAAGTGACAGGGTGGGGGGAGTATCTGGGAATGGCCCCCAGGGAGCGGGTATAGGGGTTGGGGTCGTGCCTCAGTTTCCCCATTTCAGGGCGGGGCGGGGTGCAGTCCCACCTGCGGCCACCGGAGGGCAGCACGTCCCCACGTCGCCCGTGTCCCCAGATGTGTAACACCCCCCCCTCTAGATGCGCAGCCCCCCCATACAGGTCCCCGACGTGCCCGGTGCCACCCCAGGAACTGTTGGCAGCGCCGACCCCACCGGGGTCCCTGGCGCTGGGGGACCTTTGGGTGACACTTCTCGAGGTGGGGCACAAGCAGCCACCTGCTCTGTGGTGTCACAGTCCCTGTGGGAGGTTTGGGGGTTACAGCCCCCCAATAGCTGAGCACCCCCCCCCAGTAGATATGCTGCTGTGGAAGGGAATTGGAGGGAGGGGGCTCCCCTGACATAGGCCCCCTCCTCCCTCTTCCTTAGGGACTGGGCACCCTGCCTTGAGGGGGGGCTTGGGGAGAGGTTTGGGGAGCAAATTGGGGGGGGGATTTGGGGATATGGGCCAAAATTCCTCCCCTAACCACACACCTCCCACACCCTCCCCGAGGGACCTGTCCTGCTCTGTCAGGGATTTAAATGGCATTTGGGATCTGTTTAGGATTGTGGGTGCTGGCTGGCTGAAGGGTGCTTGTCCCTGTGCTGCTCCCCAGTTCACCCAGTGCCACCAGCCAGCCAGTGCTGGGCTACACTGGGGTGCAGCACCACCACAGCACCCCTCCCCAGCACCCTGCGGGGACCCAGTCCACCCAGCACCCCTGACTGGAAGCCGTGCGAGCAGGGAACTGGGGTGCCACAGCATTTCTGGCTCTGCCCAGAGCTCCCGGATACCTGGGTGCCTTCCCGGTGACCGTCCCCAGCCCCGGGGTGGCCTCAGAGGGGTGACGAGCTGTGAGGAGGAAGCCAGGTCCCCGTGCCGAGGACAACAAACCCCATGGGCCACTCGTTACCTGGGGATGCTGGTGGCACTGGCTTGGCCCCAAATTGTGCACCCTGGGGTGTCCCCGACCCCCCCCAAGCTCCCCCCACCCCCCAGCCACATCCCAAGGGCTGAACCAAGGCACCCCGATACCCCCAGCGCCACCGCAAGCTTGGCCGTGCCTCAGTTTCCCCAGTCACATCCCGTTGCCTCTCCGGGCTTGGCCGTGGCTCGGAGGCTGCGTCAGGCTGGAGGAATCCGGCTCCTTCCCCGGCTCTTTATGGCACTCGTGGGTGTGGGGTGGGCTTGACGCCCCCTCCAGCAGCACCCACAGCACGGGGAAAACCATGGCCCACCCCTCTGCAGGGACAGGATGCTCGTCCTGCCCCTTCCCAGCTCCTCCCAGTCACTCCACTGGTTAAGCTGGGAATGGCACCGGCTGCAGAAATATTATAAAAAAAATATTTTTTTTTTTCCCCTTGATTTCCAGCCGGAGGCACCGTCTCCCTGCGCAGCCCCAGCCAGGCTGTGCCCTCTCAGGAAGACCCCAGGGGCCACCAACCCTCTTGGGAAGAGCCGGGAAGGGGTTCGGAGGCTTCTCCCACCCCCCCCCGCCCGGGGTGACACCGCAGCCATCTGCCATTTCAGATTTAGAAACCCCCAGCGTCAAAACGTGCCGAATCCGTGAGTTGACCTCAAAACACAGGTATTCTGGGGAGAAAAATGGCCCCATCCTGCACCCCCTTTCGTGCCCTTAAAGCTCCTGGGTGGGGGGACACCAACACAGCCCTGGGGCCACAGCCACCAGCCACCCACCCTGTCCCCACGCGGGGGACAGCGCGGGGCGGGTGCAGATTTGGGGGTGCCCAGGCAGAGGAGGGCTGTGGGGCCGCCAATTCCTGGAACTAACCGGTGACACATCGCTCCCAGCCAGGTGCCACCGGGGCCGCGGGGCCGGAAAGCCGCTGTGGCTCCCGGCTGCTGGGTGCCGGCCAGCGGCACAAACCACCGGCCAGCCTGGATCCGTCCCCACGTCACCGAGGCGAAGTGTGGGGCGGACCGCGGTGTACCCAGGACCTGCTGCCTAATTGCTGGGGACCAGCGGCTCCCCGTCATTTTGGGGATGCCTGGGGACGGTTTAACCCCTTGGGGGCTGGGAAACTGTGTCTGATCGTTCTCCCTGGGCCGGAGGAACGGCACGGCACAGCCCCCAGGGTCGGGATGTCCCTCTTGGTGATGCCCAAATCCACAAGCCCTGCCCCCCCCGGGGTGTCCTTAGTGGTGATGGTGACAAGCCGATGTCCCAGCTGTCATGGCAGCCAGGCCGGGAGCTGTTTTGGGGTGACATGTGGGGGGCAGATGGAGGGATGTTCAGTGAAGCCCTGCTGTCACCCTGTCTCCCTGCACCCTGCTCAGTCTGTCCCCAGTCCATGGCCACCCCAGTGCACCGTGTCCCCTCCCTGCCCGTGGTTTTAACCCCTCTGCCCTGAACAAGCAGATTTGGAGTCAGAGCAGGGGGAGTCCCAGGTGGGTGCCCAGAGGATGCTCCTGCATCACCCTGGT
>NW_020799414.1:0-3018 GCF_003259725.1 Athene cunicularia | reverse complement strand
GAAATATCAGAAGTCGGGTTTCATGGTGTGTCAGTGAATTGTACAACACAATGTCTTTCAGCATAATTTCTGTTCCATTAGAGGGAGCTCTCTGGATTTACCTTTTTTTTTTTTTTTTTTTTTTTAAAATCAGACTAAAGATGATGTATCCTCTATCAAGACTCTTCCACCTCTATCAAAAAAGATATGTTCAGGGCAGTCAGTGGCTTTCTGAGTTTCAGTGACTATATGTTGGTCGATATGGGAGGACTGGAGGGAAATGCTTCAGTTCTGTGAAGCCACTAATTCCCTTCTCATGGAGAACTGTGCTCTGCACCTTCAATTTTGCCAGGATTTTCATATAGCAATTTCTCCATCGTTCATTCTTTCTGGGCTATGTTGGCTACTGTGTGCATGGTATTACTGCATCACACAGAAGAGGCACGCTGCTGGAAATGTCACTCCTCAGCTTTTTGTGACTGTATTTGAGACAGAGGGTATTTGGTAGAGCAATTATTCTTTCTTCTCTAGATTAAAATTGCCAACTGACTACTGCTGTGAAGGTTGATCTGAAATATTTTAGTTTAAGATTCATATAGGAGTACTTTAAGCATGACGTTGTTGCGGTTGATGTCCATATGAGAGTCTCATTGCAAATAAAATTTCCTGCAAGAGATATATGAAACATCTTTGAAACAGCCACTTCAGGAATTTTTCTCTTAAAATTTCCTAAGTATTTTAAGGGGAAAAAGCAAATGAAAACTATAATAGAGGGATCTTCCCCTTTATCCTCACAAGAAAATATGTGAAGATAGTACCCTTTGTTCAGAGAATAATCTTATGGAGTTTTCTTCAGCAAAGTAAAAACTGTCAAAGATGGGATATCTCTGTTTAAGTGGTTCTCATTATGTTCATGTTTCTTGATTTGGTAGTATTTAAAGGGTACTCTGATTTGAAATTTCCTTAAATTTCATATATATATCTATATATATATATATATATATACACACACACACACACATACACACGTATGATTTCACAGTATGTCACTGTGAAAAGGTGAACACTAAAGCAAGAAATCTGAATTGAACTCAATGGGAAGCTTTAACCATAGGTATATTTAAAGTAAATACATACTGAAAACTCCTATTTCTACTTCCTCTGCTCTTCGTTGTAACTCTCATTTACTTAAATTATCTCAAAGCATAACATTATTTGTGTGTTTCATTGCCAGAGCATCCTGGGAACATGGAACAGGAGCAGTAAGATGATTTTACACAATAGGCTGGCTGTAAAATACAAGAGATGGCAGGATGTCTTGCTGTGTGGCTTATTAGAAGTCTGAACATAACATCTATTCTGAAGCACATTCAGCAGTAGAGGAAGCTGGCCTTGATATAGTGCTTGGTCATGTCCCTTTAGTGGTGGGTAGTGG
Organism: Athene cunicularia; assembly: GCF_003259725.1. Taxonomy (NCBI): domain Eukaryota; kingdom Metazoa; phylum Chordata; class Aves; order Strigiformes; family Strigidae; genus Athene; species Athene cunicularia. The sequence continues at coordinate 1,604 of NW_020799414.1, read as the reverse complement.
TTGGGTTGGAAAACCCTGAACTTGCAAGCTTTCCTGCTGAGTTTCCCAGCAGAGTGTTGGGCCCATTGTCCTTCCCTTGACACAAAGATTTCACCTGTTCTGATTTTATTTCTCTTGTTAGTACAGTGCAGTGAAGGAGAGACTCTTCCACACAGTAACAAAACTGGTCAATGACAACCTCTGCTATCATGTCTGAGACAAAAATTTAACTCAAAGGTATCTGCAGTCCCTAAACAGTTATTTATTTTGTTCATTCCTCGGCTGAGGAACACCTACAAATTTAATTAAAATGTCTCTCAATGTTGCTGGTTTTATTCCTGCGACGCTGAATCGGGAGGTTAATAAATGTCCATGTCCATGTGGTGCTGCTTTTTCCCTCCTACCATGATCAGTCATTCCTGTGAATGAATGTGACTAAACTCCTTCAGGACACATGCTGAAGAAACCTGAATTTGCAGCTCACAAGTATTACTGGACTAGGATGAAATTAATATAGTTCTTGACATCTGGGGAGAATGATAGTTTTCTCAGGAGAAGTAACCTTATAGATAAACTTTTCTGCAATATCTCCAATGGTGTTTTGTCAGCCACTGGGGATAAATATGCATGCTCAGGCCTGTAGTTCACTCTGGAGCAGCTGGGCAGGGAGGTGTGGGGATGGATGAGATAGTTTATTTGTGTTTCTAACACTGCATTCCTTTTAAGAATGACTTGTTAATGAGTTTTTAGCATAACACTAAGAAAACAGCATTCCCCCACCACCAACCCCAACCAACCAAAACTTCAGCAATGAGATTATATTTGGTTTGTGTCAAAATGCTGATGGCACTTGGTAGTGTTTCAGGACCTGCTACTTTCTTGGTCTTCCTAGGTTGTGTATGGGCTAGAGATTTTTTTGCAGCAAACATGTGTCTTGGCAGTAGAAATTCGGGAAGAATAGGTAACTTCTTGTAACTGCTTCTTGGTTTCCAGTTAAGAATCCTGGCTGCTGCTGCCAGAACAGGACCCAGTGTAAGTGAGGGCAGAATGGCAGGGTCACCTGGATCAGGCTTGGAGTTGCAGAGGTAGTGGGGAGCAGTGAGTTGGTAAAACCTCTGAGTGCCTAAGACCACCTGAGGGAGAAGAGGGGCTTGAAAATTATCTGAGGGGACAAAAACTGAGGCTGCAATCGTGAGTCAACATCTGAGGGCATAGTGTCCAGGGGGAGAGCTGTGAAGAAACTATCTGACATGGTGATTATGCTCTCTATGCCAAAAAAAAAAAAAGAAATCTAGTTCTTATTTTCTCTCCACAAAAAAATCTCACTCCTTTTGTGTTTGAAAGCTTTTCTTGCTATTTAGAGATCTCCCTGTAAGGAGAATGGAGACACACACTCATCTCAAGGCTCTGTGGTCATCATGAACAGCCTTGTGTGTATTCTGGCATTTTACATAAGAGTAGATATATTAGTGAAAGGCCTGGAGAACTAAGAGAAAAAAATGGTGTGAAAATATAATGTGATGAGGAGAGCTACTGAAAAAAAAAAAAAAAAAAAAGAGAGAAGGAGATTCTGTGAATAAAATTAAAATTAAGTTGGGAGACTGTGTCCAGGAAGGTAAGTGCCT
>NW_020799413.1:0-3025 GCF_003259725.1 Athene cunicularia | reverse complement strand
AAATCCATTTCAGGAAATTCAGGTTTTCCACCTGAAAAAAGGCGAAGGCGTCGTTTTTCTGCAAGAAGACCTTTTGGGTTGTGTCTTTTTTTTTCTTTTTTTTTCTTTTTTTTTCCTTTTTTCTTTTTTTTCTTTTTCCTTTTTTTTTCATTTTTTTCTTTTTTCCTTTTTTTCCTTTTTTCTTTTTTCCTTTTTACTTTTTCTTTTTTCTTTTTTGTTTTCCTTTTTTTCTGTTTTTCTTTTCTTCTTTTTTCTTTTTTCTTTACTTTTTTACTTTTTTCTTTTTCCTTTTTCTTTTTTACTTTTTTCTTTTTTCCTTTTTTCTTTTTTTTTCTTTTATTTTCTTTTCTTTTTTTTCCTTTTTTACTTTTTTCTTTCCCCCCTTTTTTTCTTTTTATCCTTTGCTTCTTTTTTCTTTCTTTCTTTTTTTTTTCTTTTTTTTCTTTCTTTTTTTTTTTTCATTTTTTTAATCCCCACGGCCTTGTGACTCGTTTCCTGCCACCCGTGGGTGTTTATACTGAAAACCCAGCGACCCGTATTATCTCCCCGCGGGAAGCAAGGAGGCTTCTTGGGGGATTTGGGGCAACAAAACCAACAGGTTCACACGTACTCAGGCCACATGAAGAATTCGGAGGGAGGGCGGTTTGCTAAGTCTTGTTTTGACAAGATTTAGATTAAGGCACGTCCTAACAAGCTGCTTTAGGATCAACCTCAAATGACAGGGGTTTATTGTCTAAGCAGTGCGTGCCACCAGTCACCAAGGGAGTTCCTCCCATGATCCTGCTTCCCTGAAGATTACTGGAAATTGAGTTTCTCCACGAGACTAATTATGACACAAGTCTTGGAGAATGACAGCGGAAGGGACGAAAACCAAATCGAATCCAGCAGCGTGGGATGGGGGAAGTAAGGGGTCATTTAGTTGCTCCCGGATAACAATCTCCCGATTTTTTTTTTTTTCTTAATGGAGGATTTACCAAAAAAAAAAAAAAAATCAGGGTTTAGTCATCCAGGATCGGAGGATGTTGGTGCGGGGCGTCAGCTGTTTTCAGTGGTGCGTGGAGGAACTTGAGCCATGAGGTGTGAGCCTTCGCCCGGGATTTGACAAACGAGCGGTGTATGCAAATCGCGGAGGAAAAGGGGGAAAAACCCGAGGTGTTTCTGGGTGGATTTGTTAACGAAGTAATTAAGCCGTAAATGACGCTTCGAATTGGCTAAGGTGTGCAGGAAGTTTCTGTTGAGGAGAGATGCTCTTCCAAAAAAACAATTTTCCCGACGACCGTTTCCGGCTCGCCCCAGAAGATTCCCAGAAAACTCGTTGCGTGTAATTGTCTCCTTTGCGCGACTGTGAGGTGAAACTTTTGATTTTTCCGAGAGATAAAATTTTTTTTGTTTTTTTGGTTGGGAGGAAGATTTTTTTATCGGGGGGGCAGCAAACATCCCAGAGGGGTGAGGGGTCCTGGAGGACTTTAAACTCCAAGAGGGACCCCCTAGTGACCTGCGCTGGTCAGAATTCTACCCACTGTGATTGAGAAGGGAGGAATTGGTCACTTGGCCAATGGTAGGGCTCAGAGCTGCCCGTCATTTGCATATTTCTATAAAATAGGGAGGGGTGGGGGTGTTTGTGGGATTGGGGGGGGGATCCAGGTAGTGTCGGGGGTAAGGCTGAGCACGGTGTCCTGCTAGGGGAGGAAAGAGGGGGACCCGGCAGAGAAGGAGATCCCAGGAGGAGAGGGGACCCCAACGTGGAAGAGCAACGTCAAGGTGATCCCCGGCCAATCAGAGGAAGCGCCGACCCGCCACGGAACAGAGGGAAGAGGCTTCGAAAAGCTCCTTCGGCGCCAAGATGCTCCGAGAGATGGAGACGGACGCCTCGCCTCCCACCAAGGGGCTCACCACCCCCCGTCCGCGGGGGATGTCTTCGAGGAGGCGTTGAGCGAGGCCGAGTGGCGTTGCCTTCGTCACCCTCACGCGCGCGGCACGCGGTGACGAAGAAAAAGCCTCAAGAAACGGGTGTTAGAGGAGACGTCCTCCTGCCCTTGAGGTTCGGCCGGGTGGTAAGCCAGACCTAAAGCCCAAAAGCAAGGGATTAAACCACCAAAACACCCCAATTGCTGAAAAAAAAAAAAATAAAAAATAACACCCAACCCTGTGCAGCCACCAGTTTGGGGAAGACCTGAGCAACGCATCCGGGGAGGTCGCGGAGCGAAATATTCAGTGCGGAAAAGTCCCACCAATCGATTTACCCTCGGCTAGGGGTGGTGATATCCCAGTTTCGCTAAACCCGACCCTCATCCCGTGGTTAATCCACCACAACGAAAGCAAGCGACCCGTTAAAAAATAAAAAAAAACAGGAACAAAACCAACCCGCGCACCACGGGCACCAACCGGCTTTTCAGATCGTTGCGGGAAGGAGGGGGGGGGTTCCCGTCGTCGCCGCGCGTGCTTCGAGGGGTGAATTCGGTGCGAAAAGGGCGTGTCATCGGGATCTAAAAATGGAAATATTTTGGTAAAAGCGTTCCCTGACCGGGAATTGAACCCGGGCCGCGGCGGTGAGAGCGCCGAATCCTGACCACTAGACCACCAGGGATGCGCAAAAATTAAATTTTTCGCCCTCCACGAGGGACCCCCCACCCCCCCCCGAGGGTGGTTGGGGTGGGGGCAACGCGCTGACCCCGCTTCCCCCCACGGCCAAGGGCCTCCCTCGCGGTTTCTCGACGCCTGGGCCCAACGGGCGAGCAGTAGAGGAGAATCGGAATTTTCCCTAATCGGTGGGGACGCCGGCGGGATTTGGTTTGGGTTTTTTTTTTTAAATATATTCAAAATGTTGGGTTTTTTAGCAGGAAAAGGCGTGTCAGAAGTGGGATTTGAACCCACGCCTCCATTCGGAGACCAGAATTCCCCGGGGCAGGGAAAGCAAAGCCTTGAGTCTGGCGCCTTAGACCACTCGGCCATCCTGACACTGTCCCAAGCCTTCCTCCCCCTCCTCACCCTCAAGAATTAAACCTTCGACATCTCGCGCTCTCTC